>NW_024962227.1:0-243141 GCF_018350215.1 Panthera leo | reverse complement strand
GGGGTGCCCGGGTAGCTCAGTCGGTTAAGTGTCTGACTCTTGATTTCAGCTCAGGTCACGATCTCATGGTTTGTGAGTTCAAGCCCCGCACGGGGCACTGCGCTGACAGCATGGAGCCTGCTTGGGATTCTGTCTCCTTCTCTTTCTGCCCCTCCCCTGCTTGCTCTCTGTATCTTTCCCAAAATAAATAAAAATAAACAAACAAAAAGAAATGATTCTTGATAATAACAGTGTATATGGTTCTTATCCAACAGCGATGCAAATGATTTCTGTCTGGTTTTATTGCCTTTAACCAATTTTGAAAATATTAGGTAACTGATTTCAGCGTTCCTTTCAACTACCAACTATAAATCTCCCTTCCCTGAATTTTCTAAAGATTGTTTTAAATTATTTTTAATTAATCTCTCCACCCAACGTGGGGTTTGAACTTACAACCCTGAGATCAAGAGTCGCATGTCCTATGCCCTGAGCCAGCCAGGCGCCCCTCCCTTCCCTGAATTTTCTTTTGACTTAACCTGACTCCCTCATTAATTAAGCTGAATAAAATCTTTGGCACATGTGCGTGTTACACTTGTATGGTAACGTACTTTTACCTCTTTAAAAAATTACGTTTTACCGATATCCATCTCAGGGCCTCACCAGGGGGTGGAGGGAGCTAACAGAAGAGGGAAGCGTGCAATCAGTGGACTGCGGTCCTCGTTGAGTCACCACTGCTAACGTGGCCTTGGGAGAGTATGCATCTCCTCTTAGCCTGTTTCTTCACTCGTAACTCCTAACGTTACAATTGTTCATCTATCTATCTTAACAACACTGCCACCCAATAGATTTTAATAAGCCTCTTGAGGCTTGCCCCGTCCAGCCCCATCCAGTCCCATCCAGCCCCGTCCAGCCCCAACCAGCCCCATCCAGCCCCAGTCCTTGCTCACAGGAGATGCTCCATAGATATACAGTGGAACACATTGAAAGGCACTGGCCTGGATCAGTTATATTTTGTGTTTTTAAGCAACCGAGCTCACGTCTCCAAATTATGCATTGAGTTCCATTATAAAACATGCAAATGCATTGAAACAGTGCCTGTGACAATTTAAACTTCCACTGTTCTCCTAAAAACACCAGCATCACATGTGGAATCCCGGAAGCCCCAGACTTCCTCAGAGCTCGAGTCTAACTTTCAAAGGCTTTTCCCAAATCCACAGTTCCCCAAGTGGGGTGCCGCTACCAGCCCATGAGGAACCTCTGGGCCCCAGGCTCTGACTTGACTGACACTCTCACCGAGCGAGCGCGCGAGGACCGTGTCGTGGGAATCACAGCAGTGGCTCCCGGCCTGGCCCTGAGCTACCAAGGCCACCTCTGAGTTGGGGCAGCCCTCAGCCACGCATTGTCTATAATGGAAGGAAGGTAGCCAGGAGCTGCTGGCCTCAGAGGACCTCACAGTTCAGAATCCACGAGGCAACCAGGAGGCCTCCCCTTGCGAGGACTGCCTGGCCATGTCTCAGCTCGTGGTGGCTCTTTCCCTGGCCAGATGTGAGCACACAACCCCCCGCCGCCCCCCCCCCCCCACCTTTACTGCCTTACTGGAAGCATAGCTCAAAATGTTTTAGGTCTCTGTCTCCCTCCTCAAAGTTTCCATGGGAATCAGCATCGAGGGGGGTAATTCCAGACATAAATGCCATCGGTTTTCACTGGGGTTGGGGGGAAGAGGCAGGGGGAGACCTCGGGAAGAGTGAGACTAGAGAAGAGGACCATGGGAGGTGTGGGCACCTCCAATTATTTTTGAAAACTCTCCCCAGGCTATCCATTTTTCCACCCATTCACTCTCAAATTAGCATGTATTTGCCTAGGAGCCCTTGACTCTCGTAGCACCAATAGAAAGCCTTGCCAGATGGGAAATAAATAACAGCAGGCCCCCTCCCGGTGAATGGGCAGCCCATGACCCCAGAGGATGAGACAAGCCGCTGGGATCTGTTCTTTAGGAAGTCATGCCCGGGGAGTCATGAGAGCCCGTTCCCCTTTCCTCTCTTAGTGAATCATAGGTTGATTTCATGAGAACCAGTGATTCCCCCCACAATACCCCCCACCAAGACCTACCACCAAAGGCAGGTTCCCCGGATCGGATCGCCGTGGCTAAAAGTGACTGACTCATCAGAAGTTTCTGCGCCTGGGCCACGCTGATTCAATGAGCTTCAGCTCTGAGACCACCCCTCCCTCCTGAACATGTGGAAGGAGTTTGGGCCTCTGTTTCCAGCCATTCATAAGGCCTGTGTTCTTGCTCAGCCTCAAGGGCCCAGACTCAGCCCTGCCAGAGAAGTGGCAATCTTCATCAGAACTTTGTCGCTGAAAACAATCAGCAACCCCACCACCCATTTCCTCTGATGGTTTAGCCAGAGCAAGCAAACAGGGCCCTGGTCCTCACAGGGTGGCTATAAGGATTAAATGAAACAAGTCCCTGTCAAACTCTGAGCACAAAGGGCTGGCACACAGGAAGCACTCCCTAAAGGCTGCTGCTGCTGCTACAGTGGCTGTCGTTTTTTGTCCTTGCTGTTTTCATCCTGAGTCCCAAGCTGTTTGAGGCAGGTGAATGTTTTACTTTCTTCTTACTTTTTCCCTGAAGCCACTCTTCTACACGACACTAGACACACTGCTGAGCATGCCCTGAACAGGGGGGTGGTGGGAGCACAGAGCCAGAAAGCATCAGACTACAGTAAAACGATCAGTTGTCAGATCTAACTTCTAAATGGAGTCAGGAATATTAGTGTTTGAAAATCCAGTCCAGGAGGGATGGCCAAGAGGAGAAGGCCAAGTAGAAAATAGAGAGAGGGGCGCCTGGGTGGCTCAGCCGGTGAAGCGTCCAACTCTTGACTTCAGCTCAGGTCATGATCTCACCGTTCGTGAGATCGAGCCCCACGTCATGCTCTGTGCTGGTGGCTTGGAGCCTGCTTAGGATTCAATCTCTCTCTCTCTCTCTCTCTCTCTCTCTCTCTCTCTCAGTAAATAAACATTAAAAAAGAAAGAAAAGAAAATATAGACAAGACCGCCAAGAAATTTGCCTGAAAAGCAGTGGAAGGAAAGGCTGTGGTTTGGCACGTCAGCCCGATTCACAAAACCAGAAGAGAGACAAAGGATGGGGAAAATGGGGGAAAAAAGAGGAACTAGGAAGGGAGTTGGAACAAGTGGAAGTCATAATGCGTCAATGAGAGCTATTTTGAGGACACACTGTCCAATGAGCCAGGATGCCAGAATGCAGGAATGGGCCACCCTAGTGAAGCCAGGGTGCTTCAGGAAAGGGCTAAGTCAAAAGGAGAGGTTTTTAGTGGGAAGGGAGGGTGATCCACACTGCATACACCACGGACTGTCTTGCTATCTGCCAGAAAGGAGGTCTGGCCTGGCTCTCCAAGCCCTGCCACTGACCTTTGACTAGTCACTTCCCAATTAGGTCCACGGGGACACCGGCTGACTTGGCGGGGCCCTGATCTTCCATTGCAGTCACCTGGCTGAGTGAGTCATCCAAGAACAAAACATCTCATGCTAACTGCCATATGGATCCACAAGTTTCTCTAGAGCTTTCTTAGAGCAATCTGCTAAGAAAGTTTATTTTATTTTTGTTCCTTCATTACATGTAGCAGCAGCTCAGTAATCTAAGGAAGGGGAAGGGGAAGGGAAAAGTGAAGTTCAAGGTAACACGCACCTCTGAGCATAAAGCTCCAGGAAGCATCACCCAAAATGGCAGGAAATCCAAATTTCCACGTTTCACCATATCTAAGACTATGGATGTAGGATGTACCATAATTTCAGAGATTTAAAAAAGTGCATCACAGTTCGTTAAATATGGCATGTGACATCAGAAGGCATTTGTGTATAATTTGCCTCTACCAATATTAAAATGTGTTATGGGTTGAATTCTGTGCCCCCAGAAAAATATGCTGACGTCCTAACCCCCAGTGCCTACCACTGTGACCTTATTTGGAAACAAGATCTTTGCAGATATAATCAAGATAAGGTCCTTAGGGGAGGCCTAACCCAGCCTGACTGATATCCTTGCAGGGGAAAAACACCATGTGAAGACAAACATACAGAGAAAATGCCATGTGATGACAGAGGCAGAGATCGGAGTGATCCAACTGGAAGGGAAGGAATGCCAGAGTACCAACAACCACCAGGAGACAGGAAGCATCAGGGAAGGATTCTATCCAGAGTCTCTGAGAAAGCAGGGCCCTGCTGATACCTTGCCTCCAGTTTTCTAGCCTCCAGGGAGACTAGAATAAAGTTCATTGCGTTAAGCCCCACAGTTGTAGCACCCCTAAGAAGATAATACAAAAAGGTTTTGCATTTCTATAGCATATATGACACGATTTCGAGAAACACTGCCCTTAAATACTTTATGTGATTGAGAGAAAAAAAAAAGCCATTCTGGAATGAAAATTTTGCTATGGCTAATCCATCTATAGATAATAGGAACATGGCCACTTCAGCTTTATACTTTTATACTAATATACATCAGTGGTGTTGGTGTTCATTCATTCATTTACTCAACAACTATTCATGAAGCACCTACCTATGCCTGGCGCTCTCCTAGGCACTGGAGACATATTGTGGAACGAAACAAGCCCCCTAGTCTTGTGGAGCTCAAATTTTAGTGCAAAAACAAAAACAAAAACTTACAACAAAAATGGACAATTTCAACCAGTGGCAAATGCTTTTAAAAAAAAACAAAAGGAGAATAAAAGAATAACATCAATGAGGGGAAGAAGTCTCTTCTAGAGAACATGGTCAAGAAAGGCTTCTCTGAACCTGAATAAGCATTTTTCCAGAGACCTACAGATGGCCAACACAGACACATGAAAAGGTGCTCAACATCACTCATTATCACGGAAATGCAAATCAAAACTACAATAAGATATCACCTCACACCTTGTCAGAATGGCTAAAATCAAAAAGACAAGAAATAACACGTGTTGATGAGGATGTGGAGAAAAAGGAACCCTCATTCACTGTTGGTAGGAATGTTAAGTTGGTGCAGCCACTATGGAAAACAGTAGGGAGGTTCCTCAAAAATTAAGAACAGAAACATCATATGATCCAATAATTCCACTACTGGGTATTTACCCAAAGAAAACAAAAACACTAATTCAAAAAGATACATGCACCCCTATGTTTACTGAAGCATTATCTACAATACCCAACTTTGGAAGCAACTTAAGTGTCCATCAATAGATAAGTGGATAAAGAAGATGTAATACACACACACACACACACACACACACACGCACACACACACACACACACTAGAATATTGCACAGCCATAAAAAAAGATGAGATCTTGCCATTGGTGATAACATGGATGGACCCAGAGGGTATTATGCTAAGTGAAATAAGTCAGACTGAGAAAGACAAATACTATATGATTCACTTATATAGTGGAATCTTGAAAACAAATTAATGAACGAACAAAAAGCAGAATCAGACCTATAAATACAGAGAACAAACAATGTTTGCCAGAGGGAAAAGGGGATAAGTGGATGGGCAAAATGGGTGAAGGGGACTGGGAGATAGAGGCTTCCAGCATTGGGATGAGTAAGTCATGGGAATAGGGAATACAGTCGATGGTATTACAATGGCGTCGCATGGGGACAATGGGCGGCTACACTCGGGAATGTAGCATAATGTATAGAGATGTTGAATCACTACGTTGCACACCTGAAACTAATGTAACATGTATGTCAAGTGTACTCAAATAAAAAAAAACAATTAAGAAAGGGGGAAAAAAGAGAAAAAGAAAGGCCTCTCTGAGTTGACATTTCAAAATGATACAAGTGGGTCATGAGAAGATCTAGGGGACAAGCATTCCAGAAAGAATCCACAAGTGCGAGATGGACTTCAGCAGCTGTTAAAGAAGTAGCAGGAAGAGAGAGGGAGGAGGAAAGAGGCAGAGAAGTGGCTGGAGAAGCAGTCAGGGACCAAAACGCTAGAAAGCTACAACCATGGTAAGGAGTATGGCTTTCATTCTCCATATGATGGAAAGCCACGAGAGGAATTTGAGCAAACGTGAGTAGAGAAAAGGTCCTCCTGGCCACTGAAAGGAAGGCAGACCTAAGGGGAACAAGATGAAAAGAAACCAGTTAGGAAGCTATTACAATAATTCAGGCAACAGACGGCAGGGATTTGGATCGGGATAGTAATGGTGTTAACAGTGTGGTCAGACCCTAGACATGTTCCAAGGACTTACTGCCGGATGGCATGTGGGGCACGGTAGAAAGACAGGTTTGCTCCCTAGCAAGTGGACCTGCTTGGACAAAGTTCGAATGTTTTCACCACCGGCCATACCCTTTCACTGACTCTTCAGCCAGTAGGCCCTGCCCTCGTAAGTAAAGCCAGATCATGCCTGGTTTGCATCTCCAACTGGGTTAATGAGGTAGCCGTGTGCAGAACACTGCAGAAGGCCCCTCCTCGGACCGAGTCCTACCTTCTGTATGGTTGTCATATAACATTAACACCCAGACCCTGAGCAACACCATAGGGCAGCCGTGGTAAAATCAATGATCATTATTATTGCGTAACAGTGAACGTGGTGGGGAAAACAAGCAGAACTGTAGGCAGGGGATCTCAGGTCCAAAGCCACTTCTTTGCCATTCGGGCCGGCTAGGTAGCCTCCAGCAGGCCCATTCGTCTCCCTGGGGCTCCGACAACAGTGACTCTTGTAGTCTCTACTCAAGGACTCGTAATTGCTCATTGGTATTTAAAGGGCCTGATGCAGCCACATCGGCCAAACACGGGAGACCCCAAATGGCTGCTTCCTTTCCCCATGCTCCCAAATATGGACATAGTACTTATCTCAGGCGTTGTTTGGATTAAATGAGATAATTTATGTGGAAGAACCACCTGTGGTGGATGCTCAGTAAATGTTGGCTTCCTTCCTCCTCACCTTCCCTCTAACTGCTTCCTGCGTTAGGAATGCCATCCCCACCGCTGCCCCAGCCCTGCCCCAGGGTCAGACTCACAGGACCCTCTGCTGCCTCTAAAAGGATATGCTGAAGAAATCGCTGGCCTGGAGACAAGAGCCCCCAGGGCTAGAGCCTACCAATGCCACTAAACGAGCTGTATGACCTTGGGAGGGTCCCTTCAACGCTCAGGGTCTCCCTTTCTCCTTCTCTGTAAAGCAAACAGTGTTGGGTTAGAAGATCTTCAAGGTTCCGCCAGTCCTGGACGTCTATATTCCAGCCAGAAAGCATCACGAGTGACTCCCAGTCTAGGAGGCCTAGCATCCCTGGGCCCAAGACCACTCACACAATGCACAAACGCCCATTTCTTCTTAACAGCTTGACAGACATTTGATTCAAATGCTGCATCTCAAGCTCTGGAAAATGTTATCAGCACAGGCCCCACCTCCCAAGTGACACACTCAGCACAGAGAAGAAGCGAGCTGGTACCAAGCTCTGTTTGAGGCCCAGCCCAGCGGTGCCCTGTTGGTGACCTCCTTGGCATGCAGCTGTCCAGTTCTGCTACTCCTCCTCCTCCTCCAGCTCACGTCTGGTGGGTACGGACAGCAGGCAATGGTCCTCACGGTCCCCACCCCCTCCCCTCCCCACCCTGTCTTGGTAGGAAGGCAAATTACTCCCACCGTTTTGGAAAACAACTCAGCAAAACCTATTACAATTTAGATGTAAAACATTCATGTCCTTTGACCCAGCAGCTTCGGTTCAAGAAATTGAACCTGCAGAAACACTTGAACAAAGGTGCAGACAATGAACAAGGAGACTCCCTGCCGCTTTATTTGTAGTAGCAAATACATGGGAATGATCCCAAAGTCCGCCAGCAGGGAATCCATTAAGTAAATTCTGCTACATCCATATAACAGTATGCCTTCTGGCAAGAATTATATCTCTTAGGATAAATAATGGAAAGATATAAACTGACATAAAACATGCTTCGAGGGGCGCCTGGGTGGCTCAGTCGGTTAAGCGTCTTGACTTCGGCTCATGTCACGATCTCACAGTTCACGAGTTCGAGCGCCGGGTCGGTCTCTGTGCCGACAGCTCAGAGCCTGGAGCCTGCTTTGGATTCTACGCCTCCCTCTCTCTCTGCCCCTGCACAGCTTGTACTGTCTCTCTCTCAAAACAGGTTTTAAAATTTTTTTAAAAGAAATAACAATAAGAATAAATAACTGCATATGGTGACACACATGGGGGAAAAAAACTGGAGTAACTATTAACAGTGGGTATCTTTAAGGACAAGACTACAAAGGACTTGGTACTTTGCATTATCCTACTTCTGCACTGCTTCAACTTTTTTTTTTTTTTTTTACAAGCGGAATTAACTTTTATAAGCTAAAAAAAAAAAATTAGAGCTAATTCTGAATGTCGTCAGTCCTGTCTCATTTTGTACACTGGCATTCACCTACATGTAGGCTCCCCAGAGCATGCCAGGCTTCCGACAAGCCGGGACATCTGCAGCATCAGCACCCGTTAGCCTCTTTGAATCTGAAATCCAGCGGGAACTCAGGAATAGACTTTGGCCCACTCCCTTCAGGAACCGCCCGGGAGAGAGCAGGGTATGGTCTGTTCTCAATATGTAGCAGTCCCAGATCGCTCATCAGTCTCAATATGTAGCCACGTTCCCCTCATCTCAGAGAGGTGGTCACACCCGCCCTCCCGCAGCTCCAGCAGAGGTTTAACCTGGAGGAGCTTACCTCGTGTAGTGGCTAAAGCAAGGGTTTGAAACCACGGGTGGATCTCACAGGCCCGGGGTTTCTCGACCCAGGAATCCCATTTAGCACAGAGATTTAGGTTAACTACGGGGACTTTTTTTTTTTTTTTTTTTTTTTTTTTCAACGTTTTTTATTTATTTTTGGGACAGAGAGAGACAGAGCATGAACGGGGGAGGGGCAGAGAGAGAGGGAGACACAGAATCGGAAACAGGCTCCAGGCTCCGAGCCATCAGCCCAGAGCCTGACGCGGGGCTCGAACTCACAGACCGCGAGATCATGACCTGGCTGAAGTCGGACGCTTAACCGACTGCGCCACCCAGGCGCCCCATAACTACGGGGACTTCTTAAAGTGGCTACTGAATGTGCCTTTTGCCAAACCTCTGGAGCTCTCTTCTGGTGCGAAATTTTTCAAGCCTGTTTTTAACTGTAGATCTCCCCCTTCCCTGCCCCCCACCCCCCACAAAGAAATCTTTACATGGAGTTCCATGATATGAATTAGTTAAAGGAAAAGCTTCTCCAGTTGAAGGTGAGGAGGGGCAGGTGTGAACCAAAGTCTCTCCCTCCATCTCCTTCCATTTTGCAGCCCCTGAGACACCAAGAGCCCGACCAGGTTCAGGGGGAAGATGGCTTGTGCAAAGTCACCCAGCAAACGGATGAAAAAGCTTGCACAGCTGGGAATCGAATATAGGTTTCTCAGTTTCCGACCCGCAGATCTTTTCACACTGACTTTTTTTTTTTTTTTCCTGCATGAAAGGAGGTGTTTTTTGTAAGCTTAAAAAAAGAAATAGCACAAGTTTAGGTAGAGGCATAGGAACACACATGAGAATTATTATATATACATGGAGGAAAATCTGAATCGAGCACACCACCTGGGGGCACTGGGGCGGATCAGTCGGTTAAGCGTCTGACTCTTGATTTCTGCTCAGGTCATGATCTCACACAGTTCATGAATCCGAGCCCTGCATTGGGGCTGTGTGCTGACCCTGCAGAGCCTGCCTGAGATTCTCTCTCTCCCTCTCTCTCTCTCTCTCTCGCCCTCTCTCTGTCCCTTCCCCCAGTTGTGATCGAGCACGCGTGCTCTATCTCAAAATAAATAAACATTAAAAAAAATAGAACACACCATCTATTTAATATTGAACGTTATGGGAGAACAGAATTAAAGGGAAACTAGCCATTTTACTCTCCAATGTTTGACTTTCTTAAAATGAGCACATATCACCTCATTCTCTCCTTGAATGTCTGAATGTCTTCACCAATTGAGCTAAGAAATGCTGGGTGGGGGGGCGGGGAAGGAGACTAGTCTTTTTGTGGGAATATGACTAAAAACCAGAAGGAAGACTTATTATTTTCAGATATGCTATCAAAAATTTTAATTAAACATTTTTAAAAAATTTTTAAATTTTTTTTTAATTTATTTTTAAGAAAGAAAAAGTGTGAATGGGGGAGGGGCAGAGAGAGAGAGAGGGAGACACAGAATCCGAAGCAGGCTCCAGGCTGTGAGCTGCCAGCACAGAGCCCAACGCAGGGCTCCAACCCACGAACCACAAGATCATGACCTGAGGTGAAGACCAACGCTTAACCAATTGAGCCACTCAGGTGCCCCCCACCCCCGCAAAAAAATTTTAAAAGGTAGAATAGCTCCAGGTTTACTTAACAAGGATTGTGATGTACCATATTTGGCCACAAAATACGCATTCCTTTCCAGACTAATAATAAAAGTGCTGGTTGCTGCAAAGTCCTCTCCAATATCCTGAAGAGATCACTACTTAGCACTGGGGAAATCAAATGGGTTATACATGGCTCAAAGGCATTGATCCCGTTAGAAAATTTAGAAATGGAAAGTTGCATCTGGGTTTCATTCACATGGTCCCCTGCTTTCTTTTCTTTTTTAATTTTTTTAATGTTTTTATTTATTTTTGAGACAGAGACGGAGTCCGACGCAGTCTCCAGGCTCTGAGCTGTCAGCACAGAGCCTGACGCAGGGCTCGAACTCATGGACTGTGAGATCATGACCTGAGCTGAAGTCGGACGCTTAACAGACTGAGCCACCCAGGAACCCCATCAGGGTAACCGCCTCAGCACCTGAGGAAGATGAAGTAGACCTAGATAACCCCTGGGCTTTCTGGGGTTCTCCACAACATGGATGAATCTCAGATGTGTCACGCTATGTGAAAGAAGGCAGACTTAATGGGCTATGACTTCATTTATATGACGTTCCATTAAAGGTAGGACTGTAAGGACGGGAAACAGATCAGAGGTTGCCAGGAACTAAAGGTGGGGATAGGGTACTGATGACAAAGGAGTTCAAGGGAACCTTTTGGGATGATGGAAATATTCTGTATCTTGATCATGGTGATGGATACTTGATTAAACGTGTGTCACAATTCAAAAAACCATATACCTAAAAAGGATGGATTTTATTGCATGTAAATTACCCTCCAGTAAACCTCACTTTAAAAAGAGTGTTCCTGGAGGGGCATCTGGGTGGCTCAGTCAGTTAAGTGTCTGACTCTTAATATTGGCTCAGGTTACCATCCCAAGGTTATGGGATGGAGCCCCCAGCCAAGCCCCACATTGGGCTCTGTACTGAGCGTGGAGCTTGCTTAAGACTTTCTCTCTCTCTCTCTCTCTCTCTCTCTGCCCCTTCCCTACCTCCTGCCCCCCCTCCTGCTTGTATGTGCACACTCTCTCTCTAAAAAATAAATAAATAATAAAAAGAGTGTTCCCGGAGACACTATGTACATGGGGGAAAAAGGCAGATTTTACACATTTCTTTTGCTGGATAGTTTCACGTTGCAATAAACAGCAGCAGCTTACACAGGAATAGACAGTATCATTCTCCCACTCCCACCTGCATTGGCACTCAGGAACCGAGTTCCTTCAAACACAATGATCTTCCCATCTAGGAACGGGCAGAGCTCAGGGGCAAGGAGGCGAGGCGATGGGGTGAAGTAGCAGGCCAGCTCTGTGGGCAGCAGAGGGGGCTGGCTCAGGCCAAGTGGTTTATCCCTGAAGCTGCTCAGTCACTCCCCCAGTTAATTATCTGTCTGCTGATTCATGAGTTGTGGTTCCTGTGGGCATGCTTCTTGGCTATTTCTGCCAACAGAGGCAGAAGGATTCGCAGGGCTGGGAGGGGATGATAACCAGAGATCCTGAGTGTGGTGGGGAGTTACAGAGGAAGAATTTCTATTAGGAAATTCCAGAGTCATATCCATTTTCCCCCTTCTCACTGTCGCCTCCTTACCCCATCTTATGCTGTCCCCAGGAGATCTCTACCACTCACACGGTTTTGAGGGAGGTAAAGGAGAAAGCTTCCCTCCTGAGTGTCTCCTCCCAGGAGAGAGGGGAAAAAAGCAGACAATCCACAGAGGGTCCCCTGAGAACAGAGGTCTAAGGCACCATAGTGCAGAGATCCAAATGCCCAAAGAATTCATGGTCTCAGCTGTATTCTAAAAATCTCCAGAATGCCCAGATGGAACACTGGAGGCTCCTCTGTGAATCAGTGCAGATATTCAAATACTGGGTTTCTTGCAATGAGGCACATCACCTCCAGATGCCTTTTGCTAGCCTTCCCTAGGTATTTATTTTGGCTGCCAGGGTGCCAGTCACTGGGCCTACAGCACTGAACAAAACAGACATGTCCTTCTCCTCACAGCACCTGAAATCTTGTGAATGTCTTTCACTTTCCTCTTTTCCCAGAGACAGAACTTAAGGTTTTCTAGTATATAAAGCAAATGATGGGCCTCTTTTCTCCTTGGTCTCTTCTGTGGCTTCTTGCTGGGTGAGAGTGGCTGAGATATGCCACACCACCAATGGCGGAATGTCACAAGGGTATGGAATAAGGGACTCCATTGGTCTCACTCTGGGAGCCTGGGTTGCATGCCTGCATGAAGCAGTAATAGTTCTTGTCTCCAACACATGGTAGGTACCATGGATAGGAATAATGGCAATAGTAAACACCATTTGGGGTGCCTGAGTGGCTCAGTCGGTTGCACGTTTGACCCTTGATTCGGCTCAGGTCATAATCCCAGGGTCATGGGATCGAGCCCCACATCCAGACCCGTGTAGGGCTCTGTGCTGATTCTCTCTCTCCCTCTGCCCGATCCCCTACTCACATTCTCTCTCTCTAAAATAATAACTGATAATAATAATAAAATAGTAAATGCCATTTGTTGAATGCTTATTTTGTGCCTTTATCTCATTTAATTGGCATAATCATCGAAGTACTGTTTTCTCCACTTTACAGATGAGGAAACTGAGATTCCCAAGAGATGAAGTAACTTGCCCAAGGTCACACAGCCAATAAGAGGCAAAATCAAGAATTAAACACGCATCTGGCTGGTTTTAAACCATAGCTGTCCCTTTCCCCAGCCAACAAGCCTTCCTGCCATGTCTCTCCAGGCCCTGAAGGTTCCTGCAGAAGCTTCATCTGGAGAGTTTCCAGGATATAAACTCAGAAGAAGAAATTAGCACTTCAGCTCAGAACTAATCAACTTAGATGGTGACAGCAAACAAAACTAGTTATCCCTCAGGTCTCAGGTTAGAATAAAGACTTAAACTCGGGAAGCCACAAAACCCAATACCTCTTGGGTGAAGCCAGAAAGATCATCTTTGCATGTAAATTCCAAATTTCAATTCTACCCTCAAACGACCTCGCTTCTCCCCATACCAGACTCTCCTATTCTGGGACAGCCTCTCTGTGCCACCACCCAGCTCTTTCTGTGTGTCCCTTCAACACTGTGTGGACCAACAACCCTCTTCCGCTCTCATCCTAACCTCCTGCTTCCCCAGGAATCTGACAACACCTGCAACCCAGCAGCGGGGGATTCAACCCTGGGGTAGGGGATTTAAACGTAATTGAAATTGCTTTTACCAGGAGTCTATTATTTTGGAGGTCTGACTCTAGAGAGCAAGCTCTTAAATACTTCTCCACCCTGGCTCTCAGAAGGAGTCTGGGGCTGGCTCAGCACAACCCATCACAACAGCTGGAATGATCCCAATCAACGACGAATCTGTGAACAGATCTCCCAAAGGATATTTAATGCAAACTTAAGTATGTCAATGTGGTGGTATCCTATATGGATCATTACAACTCTGTAAACCAGATCTACAAAAAAGACCAGGAGGGAGGGGTGGAGGAAGAGACACCAAAATGACAGGTACACTCCTCATCTTCACTAATACTGGCACCTGCACGATGCTAGGCTCTACCTTAGGTTACTTTATTTCCTTCTAAGACTATAAGAATATAATGATTAGACTCAGAAATCATTCAGAAATTCAGAAAGCTGTAGACGTAAAAAGAAAATGTTTTAAGTTCACGGAAGCAGGCAGCCCCACTGCCCTCGTCGACACCAGGCAGCATCTGAACCGCGGCTCTAACACCTCCCAGGACACAAGGCTGGAGATGCGTATTTCTGTCCTATGGTCACCAGGCTGCTCACTGTAGGCTGAAGACATCAGCTGACATGTTTGAGCATCTATCGCATGGGAAGCTTCGGTAAAAACAGCTTAGTCCCCTATAAATGATCTGTAACTCCCCCATCATATCATTCATACAGATTGTGGGGATGGTTTCCTGGGTGTACATTTATCTACAAACTCATCAAGTCATATACATTAAATATATACAGCTTTTTGTATGTCAACCATACACTAAAGTGTTTTTTTTAATATTGTTGCCTTGTCCTGTATAATCTTTTATACACACACACACACACACACACACACACACAAGATCTTGAAGGCAGTCATCAAAGTATTTCTGAAGAGCTATCTTTGATATGGACTTATCTCTTTTAAATACCTCCTGCAGGATTTAAATGGTCTTACAAGGAGTACTACTGGTTTCATTAAGAGTACATATATGTACACATGGGTGTCCTCTGCAGAGGAACGCCCTAGCGGACCAGGAGCCAGAGTTCTCCCTGGCAAGGTCACTAGGGCTCCGGAAGGACCACGGGCAGCATCCCTAGACTGTAATCTCTGCCCCTCCACCCGCTCCCCAGGCCCAATGAGGCCGAATCGAATGCTAACCGCCTTGGCATGGTGTGTGCAACAGCAGGAGAGACAAAGCCAGGGATCGAAGCCAGTAACAGGGACCCGTGGTGTGGCTCCTCGCATATACTGGAGGGCGATCCCGGAAGCGGAGGCACTGCTGTAACCCAGGACCCAGGAGGAGGGTGGGAGCCAGAGCCCTCACCCTCCTCCGAACCGCTCCTGCCGGGAGCCACCAAGGAAAAAGAAGAAAAGAAAACTTGGGAGAAAGTGTAACCCAAGGAGAGAGAGGAATGTGCAGGAGCGGGCACACCCGCGCGCGCACACACTCTCATCCCGAGCAGCTACAACCACATCCCTCGACAGCGCGCGGGAACAGCCCCGGGAAGCCGCAGCTCGCCGCGCCCACCCGAGCCAGCCGGCCTCCGCACGCCCCAGACCACCTGCGATGCGCGCCGCCCCGAAGGTGCGCCCGCCACCCCCCGCGCGCGCGCGCGCGCCGAGGCTGCCGGGGGCAGGCGCCCGACTCCCCTAAGGGCTCCGGCGTCCTGGAGGACCCGCCCCTAGGTGGCCTCTGAGCCCTGCTACCGCGGGGTCGGGAAGCTCCCCGGCTGCGGGCTCCGGCGGCCCAGCCTGGCCCCGCGCACTCGGAGCGCAGACGCGTGGGGGCGGCCCGCGGGTTTCCCGGCTCCGAGTCCGCAGACACCGCGGCGGCAGGATGCGCGGCGCGTCCCCGCAGCGCGGGAGCCTCACCCACCTCCGACACCGACGCCCGCCAGCGCCCCCAGCACCAGCACGGCGGCCCAGAGCGGCCGCGCTCGCATCTCGTCCGCCGCCGCCGCCGCCGCCGCGCCCGCCCCACAGCGAGTAGTGGCGCCCGCGGCCATTTTTCCCGCAGCGGGAGGGGAGGGGAGGGGAGCGGACGCGGTGGGTGGGACAAACGGGGCGGGCCGCCGACTCGCGCTTCCTCCCCTCCCGCTCTTTCCTGGACCCTGCGCCGGCAAGGGGGTGGTGGGAAACCTCGGCTCCTCTCCCCCTGCCTGGCCGGGACCCGCCTCGAGAGGCGAGGCTGGGACCGGAGCGGGGTCGTGGGCACGTTCTCCGCAGACATCCTGGTCCCGGGGTCCGCGTCCGGATCCCGGGTATGCTTAGAAAAGCCAGGAGCCTGTGGCCCGTCTCCTGACCCAGTCTCACCTCCTGAGGGCTTTCTCTTTCACCTGAACTCCCAGGCACTTTCCCTCTGTACCTTGAGTTTCATTCATGCACACTTTAATTTGTTTATTTGACAACCTTTTGAATGTTTACTCTATGCCAAGCACCGGTCTAGTCCTTCGTTATTCACTGTTTTTCCCCCTTTGGGTTACTTTGGTTTTCCAGAAAGCCTCTTGACAAGACCGCATCTCAAGCTTGTGTAAGCAATGATGTCCATAAAGGGCCTCTCTCTACAAATACTTGGCTTGCGTATGGAAAGTGATCAACAACGTAGGGCCAATACACTTCCTGCAAACGCAAACTCACAGGCTTTGCAGCTTTATCGTATTTTCCTCCAAGGTTTCCTTCCCACTCTCTGCCTGCCCCCCCCCCCCCCCCCCCCCCCCCCCCCCCCGCCAATCCCTCCCCTGGGTCTCTGGGTCTTTCCCAAGACCAGAAATCAGCCGGCTCAGAGGGGCAAAACGCCGCGGATGTGAGCAGCAGACCGCCAGGGGCTGGGGCTGGTGCTCCTGACGCAATGGGTAGCTCTAATGACATAAAAACCAAACCTGATGCATCAAAGAGGATATGGAAGTCTCTCCAGCTCCTGGGCTCCCCTAAGGGCTTTCAACCTGCCCCTGGGCTTCCCTAAGCCCTCTCGAGACACGCAAGATACCTGAAACCTGGCCCTGACTCAGCTTTCCAGCCTCATCTCCCACCCTAAGCCCAGGAAATTAACTTGGCATTCTCAGACACTCCATGGCTTTCCATCTGACTGACCTTCCTGAATCTTCCACCTGGAAAATTACACTTCTCTTTCAAAATATCCCCGATGTAATCTCTTCCAGGTAGGCTTGTCTGGGCCCGTTCCTCCAGCCCCACCCTCTGCAGAGGTGGGCACTTCCTCCTCAGACCTCCTAAACATTAGGATACAGCAAAAGAGCAGCACCCATCAGCAGAAATGTCACTAGCAAGTTGAAGGGGACAGAGGAGGAGCCAGCCCACAAAGGGTAGCTGGGCTTCCTGACCCGGGGTTTGAGACACCAGCTGCACATGCCTCTCTCAGCTGGGGAAGAGTCTCTAAACCATGTTCACAGTGCTGTCCTTGCCCTGGCACACAATCCAGATCACACGGCCTGGTCACATGTCTGCCCGCGTATTTACTTATTTGCTCAATTCCCACAATTATAACCAATCTCCCAATCACCCAGGTGTCTCCTCAGCCTAGCTCTGTTGGCACCGGAGGTTCAACAAACCTGCTGTCCCACTCCCCAGCCCCTTCAGCCTGAAAAACTTCCTTTAACAAACCTTGCAGTGAAGGTCTCCTGGCAACAAATATGCTCAATATTCATTCGTTTCCTGCTCGTTTGCAATATTTCTTAGATCTACATTTCTATGTTGACAGCGGTAGGGGAGGTGGTTTTCTTGTACTTTAAAGATGTCGTTCCACTGTTTTCTGGCCTCCACTGTTTCTTATGAGCAGTCAGCCACCCCTAACATTGTGGTTCCCCTGTCTTTTCCCTCTGGTTTTGGTTTTTGTTTATTTGTTTTGAAATCATTTATAGAAAAATTACAAAATACTAAAGACTTCTCTCCAATCCTTCACCCGGTTTCCTCTAATGTCCACATCTTATTACCAAGTCCTAATTATCGGACGCAGGAAATTAACATAGACACAATAGTATTAACGAATCGAGATACAGTATTTGGATTTTGCCAATCTTCCCACTAAGGTCCTTTTTCCAGTCCAGGATCCAACGTGACATCTTCTCAGCCTATTTCTTTCCTCACCTTGACACTTTTGTGTCAATTGTTAGGCCAGTTATTTTACAGTATGTTTCCCGGTTTGGGATGGTCTGATGTTTTCTCATGATTGTATTGAGGGATTCTAGACAGAATACCACAGTAATGATGTACTCGTGGACACGTCATATCAGGTGGTACCTGATGACAGTATGTCTTGTTACTTACAATGTTAACCTCGGTCATTGGTTAACCTCGGTCAATGTTAACCACAATGTTAACCTCGGTCACATGGTTCAGGTGGTGTGTGCCAGACTTCTTCACCATAAAGTTACTGCTTTCCTTTTTGTAATTAATAAATGTTTTATGGAAAGACACTTCAATTCTATACAAATATGTTTTTGTTCATACTTTCAATAATTTTAGCACCTGTTAATGGTTCTTGACTGCTATCGGTCCCATGGTGTTTGATTAAGAGTGATCTCTACTTCCTTTTTTTCCTTTCACTGCTAGCAATTGGAGTTCCACAATAAGGAAGAGTTGCCCCTTTTCTCTTATTTTAAAATTTCAATTATTGGGACGCCTGGGTGCTTCAGTCAGTCAAACGACCGACTTCGGCTCAGGTCATGATCTCACAGTTTGTGAGTTCGAGCTCCGCATTGGGCTTTGTGCTGACAGCTCAGAGCCTAAAGCCTGCTTTGGATTCTGTGTCTCTGTCTCTCTCTGCCCCTCTCCCACTCATGCTCTCTCTCTCTCTCAAAAATAAAGATGTTAAAAACATTTTAATAAATAAAATAAAATTTCAGTTATTTACTTATATCAGTATGAATTCGTGGATATTTATTTTATTCCACAAGTCATAATGCAGGGCCATCATTATTTTGTTGCTCAAACTGTCTCAGGATGGTCTCCAGTTGCTTTTAAGTTTTCTCTTTATCTTTGCTTTTTTTACCAGCTTGACTATAAGGCGAATAGGTGTTGTTTTCTTGGTATTTATCCTGCTTTGGGCTGATGAGTCTTTTGAATATGTAAGTGGCTTATTTTTCACCAAATATAGGAACTTTCTTAAAAATATTTTTTTTATTTTGAGAGAGAGAGACACAGAGCGTGTGCATGGGGGAGAAGGGTGGAGGGAGAGGGAGAGAGAATCCTAAGCAGGCTCCACTCTGTCAGCGCAGAGCCCGATGCAGGGCTCAATCTCACCAACCATGAGGTCATGACCTGAGCCAAAATTGAGAGTCTGATGCTTAACCAACTGAGCCACCCAGGCACTCCAATCACCAAATATAGGAACTTTTAAGCTATTATTTCTTCAAATATTTTTTCTGCTCGTTCTCTCTCCTTACCTTCTGAAATTCCAATTACACATATTTTAGATGTCATCTAAATATTTATAATTATTTATATAATTATAAATATTTAGATATTATCCCACAGACTACTGAGGCACTATTCTTTTTTTTTTAATCCCTTTTTTCTTTTTGTTTTTCAGATTAGACTATTGATCTCTCTTTAAGTCTCTCAATTCTATATTTTGCAGTCTCTAATATGCCGCTAAGCCTATCCAGGGAATTTTTCAGACATTGTGTTTTTAAGTTCGAATAATTTCCCTTCACTTCTCTTTCATAGTTTCAGTTTCTCTGCTGAGATTCACCATATCTTCAGTTATTATATCTATGGTTCCTTTTATGTCCTTAAGCATGTTTATAATCCTTTAAAAATGCCTGTCTGCTCATTCTGACTCCTCTCAGGGACTGTTCTACTTGATTGCTTTTTTTAAAAACTGTGGGTCCCAATTTCCTGCTTCTTCAAATATATAGTAATATTAGACTGCATACTACACATTGTAGATGATTCATTTTAGAGTTTATGTGATCTTCCCTTGAAGAGCGTTGAGTGTCGTCCTATTAGGCATTTAAATTACTGGCAAATAATCTTGACGCAGTCAAGCTTGGTTTTATTCGTTTACAAGACTAGTCTTTTATATATATTTTTAATTTTGAGTCGTTTTTATTTTTGACTATAGAACACGGTCCTTACTCCTAAAGCGTGTAGACCTCCTGTATCATCTAGGGACCCAAGTTGTTCAGTGAGGTCTCTGCACTCCGACTGAGCTGAAACTCCAACGTCTCTAGGCGATGTGCAACTTCTGTTCAGCTCCCAGCTGCCTTCTGCTAAGACTTCCAGAACCTCACCGTGTACATGTGCTGCTTCTCCCTCATCCAAAGACCCCGGAGGACACCCATGCAGACTTCTGGGGGCGCCTCTCCAGTCAGCCACTACCACTCTAAGAACCTTCCCCACAGATGACAGCCCCCTCAGCAGCCTCCAGCTCTAAGCTGTGCTCTTGGGTGAGACCGCCATGCACTTCTTAGGTTCACTTCCTCGCAATGCCATCCAGACAGTCCCCCCAAGCAGAAAGTGGGGCAGCCGTAGGGCTCACCGCACGTGTTTCCCTTCCCTCGGTGGTTTTAGTTCGGCGTCCAAAGCAGCTCCTCAAACATTTTGTCTAAATGTATTGTTTAACATGGGAGAGAGAGCCCCATACCACTTTGTCAGAGTCAGAAGCAGAAGTTCTGCGATTATGAGTTTTTTCACGCTCACCTCTCCATCGCTGCTGAACAATGAGCTCCTGGAGAGCGGGAACTGTAGTTCGTTATCTTTACATCGCCCAGTAGGACCTCAGCATGTAAGAGAATCTCTTCTATTTTTTTTTTCTTACTTTCTTAGCAACTAATTTTAACTACTAATTACTTTCTACTAATTTCTTAACTAATTTTCATAAAATATTGGGGCGCCTGGGGGGCTCAGTCGGTTAAGCGCCCGACTTCGGCTCAGGTCATGATCTTGTGGTCCATGAGTTCCAGCCCCGCGTCGAGCTCTGTGCTGACAGCTCAGAACCTGGAGCCTGTTTCGGATTCTGTGTCCCCCCCCCCCCCCTTCTCTCTCCACCCCTCCCCTGCTCGTGCTCTGTCTCTTAAAAATAAACAAATGTTAAAAATTTTAATTAAATAAATAAATAATGAAATAAAATATTAATTGAGCAACAATGGTGGACACAGAGCGTCCATTCTGCGGTCTTCTTGAGAGTCTGTGGATGGAGGGGAGGGGTGTTGAAGGCATGACATGTAGATCTTCTCCAAGACTTTTGCCCCTTTAAGAGGCAAAAATCATGTTATCTGGCCCCTTGCCTGACCATAGCTGAGCTGACACCAAACTAGGGATCCTTTACCTGTGCTCTCACCAGTTATCTGCCCCACTGGGGAAGCCCCACCCCTGTTCAGATCTTCATTGGAGGAACCAGGTTTTGGCCATTTCCTAGACCTCTTGCCTTAAAAGTCATGCTTGCCTTAAAAGTCATACTAGTTACGTGATCTTGAAAAAGTCCAAATCTTCTCTATAGTCATTTCCTGTATCTGTAAAAAATAACCCATCTGGTCCCTGCCCTTTTCCTCACCACCAATCCCACTCTAACTCTAACCCCCGCCCTTCAACACACACACATCGTTATGAGGTTCTATGAGACCATGGATGTGAAAGCCCTTTGGACTCTGAAAAGCACAGAGGAATATGTAATTATTATTGTTACTATTTGTGGAAAGACTGTAGATCTCTCAATGCAAATCCATTCCTGTAGTTAAGGAGACAAAGTGTGGAGTCGCAAATTGGCTCAGAATCTTCTCCTCCTACACATTTGGCAGAGGTCCTTCTGTCCATTGAGAAAAGGCTGACCTAGCTGTTCCTTTGGCCTGAAGGAAAATGGACTTTTTAGAGTCCAAAATGACTAAAACTGGTATAGCTTGGAATGTCTAGACTCCGGGGAGCTCTCTGAGAAAGTACTCCTAGATTTTATCAGGATAGTTGGGGAGAGAGGAGCTCAGCCTTGGCATTTTACATTCATTCCCTAGCACATATCAAGTACCTGCTATGTTCCAGGTCCTTCTCGAGATACAGTAGCAAAGAACACCAGGGGCCCGCCCTCCTGGGGCTTGAGCCCAGTTGGGCCCAAGACAATCAACTTCTGTCTTGGGGTGCATCCTCTCATGAACCAGGACTATCTCTGCTGAGAAAAAAAAAAGTGAGAGCCGAGGACTTTGCATCCCAGCTCAGCATACAAGGTACCACCTGGCCAAGACTCAAGGATTCAGGCTCTATGCCCATAGAAGGCATAGCGTAACTGCTTACACTCCATCTGAAACCAATTCAGGCCCTTTCCCCAACCAACCCTGAAGCCAGGGTAACACCATGTTCTGATAACAGAGCTGCTGCTTGGCTTCTGGCACCCAATTCCTGTTTTGTGTCTTTCTAAATCCCCAGTCATTGAGTCTCTGCTCCAGTGAATACAAGCTTGCAGCTGGGCTCCAGACACATGTCTTAGCCCTTTCAGGCTCTCCTTACTCCCCTTCTTTTTTTTTTTTTTTAATTTTTTTTTTTAATGTTTATTTTATTTTTGAGACAGAGAGAAACAGAGCATGAACAGGGAAGGGTCAGAGAGAGAGGAAGACACAGAATCGGAAGCAGGCTCCAGGCTCTGAGCTCT
Organism: Panthera leo; assembly: GCF_018350215.1. Classification (NCBI taxonomy): domain Eukaryota; kingdom Metazoa; phylum Chordata; class Mammalia; order Carnivora; family Felidae; genus Panthera; species Panthera leo. The sequence goes on along the minus strand of NW_024962227.1, from coordinate 220,968 downwards.
CAGCACAGAGCCCGACGCGGGGCTTGAACTCACGGACTGCGAGATCATGACCTGAGCCGAAGTCGGTCGCTCAACCGACTGAGCCACTCAGGCGCCCCTCCTTACTCCCCCTCTTAAGAGAGAGTAATGTCAGGATTGAACTCACCATAGTCCGGTGGCCAGGATTCAAAAACTAGCTCTGCCATTTGTTAGTAACCTGGGGCAAGTTACTTAACTTCACTCGGCCTCAGTTTCCTCATCTGCAAGATGGGAGTTAGATGGGAAAAAAATTAACGTAAGACAGCACAGTCACTGGCATGTAGTATAAGTAGTCAATAAATGTGAGTTAGCTTTTCCACCTTAGGATCAACTCATCTCTGCTGGATTCCTAGTCAAAATCCCCAGATTCTGCCTAGAAGTCAAGACACCCATCTGCTTCTTCATTGCTCCTATCGCTAGACCCCTGGGCAATGTTGGCCCAGTTAAGGTGGGAGGACATTATAGGCTATGGGTGAGGCTGTTGCTGGTCAAACTGAGCATCCTCTGACAGCTCCTAGGTCAGATTCCCTGCCCCTGTACCGATCCATGGGTGATCTTTGGCACATATACAATAGTACATTGCATATATACCCTCCTCTTTTTGTATACCTCCTTCTTTACAAATATTGATCATCTTCCTTAATCCTCATAATAACCGCATAATAACTTTTAACAGAGGCAGAAAGTAAGGCTTGGAGGGATAAAGAGGCAATTAGTAGCAGTAGTAGTCAAGGCACCCGGGTGGAAGGTAGTAAAGCTAGAACGAAGAACAGGTTGATCTGGGGTGCCTGGGTGGCTCAGTCGGTGGAGCATCTGACTTTGGCTCAGGTCATGATCTCACAGTTTGTGAGTTTGAGCCCCGCACTGGGCTCTGTGCTGACAGCTCAGAGCCTGGAGCCTGCTTTGAATCCTGTATCTCTCTCTCTTTCTGCCCCTCTCCCACTCATGCTCTGTCCTCTCTCTCTCTCTTTCTCTCTCTCTCTCTCTCTCTCAAAAATAAATGAACATTACAAAAAAAAAAAAAAACAAAAACCGGTTGACCTGATTCTACAACCCATTGTCTCCCTCACACTAAGTGTGGGTACAGGATGGCAGACACCCCCAAATGTTTCAGGTGGGCATTGCCATGTTAATGGGAGAAATTCCTATTGGAATACAACATTCTCGCGCTGCCCACTTCTGAGATAAAACTGGGAAGTCTACAAAGAAACAGTTACCCGTAGGGTCTCTGCAGTCCAGGTCAAGCCCAGGAAGTCTACGCAAGGGAATTATGGCCCATGGAGGCACCCAAGGCCTTTTTCCACCAGAAAAGCCTTCTCCCTACCCTCCCACCCCCTAGGACTGCTCTATTTCCAGGTCCTGACCACTTCCTGTCTTGACAATTATAAGAAGTTCTCAGCCATGCCCGGCTGACTTCTGAGATACGGCAGCCACACCGGAAAAACCTGGGCACTAGACCAAGGTCTGGGCCGAACAGAGGGCCCCTGGGATTCAGCTTTTCCCTGAAAGGATGACAAAGAGTGGGATGATGGTGAGCTGGGAGTGTGATCAGCAGTATGGCTCACTTCCCCATGGCTCTTGTTGTTTCCAACCCAGTAAGACCTGCGGTCCTAGGCCCTGACCTGGAAGCCACGAGGCCTGAGGAACTGAGGAAGGTGTGGAAGGGGAGAGTCATGCCTCCTTCACCCTCACCAGGACCCCTGGCAGGAGAACACCACCACTTCTCTGGCCCTCCCTCCCCCCACTCTCCTCTCCACCCCTCTTGCTCCATTCTCCTCCCCTCAGGGGCTCACACTTGTGACCACCCCAAGGGCCTTATTCCCCATCCCTCGCTAGTTTCTCCCAACCACCTTTCATCTGTCCTCCTGATCCTGTTTCTTTGGTCCTTCCCTAGGAGCTTGCACCCTCACCCCCAACCCTTAAATGCTCAGCGGAACTTGTACGTGATCAAATCTTCAACTGAAACCATCCTACTTTAATGAAGGCCCTGTTCTTTCTGGAGCTTTCCTTTGCCCGGATCACAAAATGTGATGTTTCCTCTTGCCTCAGAACTGTTACTGGGCAATCCACTGAATAAGGCAAGATGACAGAGTGGTAACAACTTCATAGCCAACATTTATTAAGGGTTTATTTTGTTGTTGTTTTTCAAAGCTTATTTATTTTTGAGACAGAGAGAGACAGAGCACGAGCAGGGGTGGAGCAGAGAGAGAGGGAGACATAGAATCCAAAGGAGGTTCCAGGCTCCAAGCTGTCAGCACAGAGCCCGACGTAGCGCTCGAACCCACGAATCGTGAGACCATGACCTGAGCCGAAGTCGGACGCTTAACCAGCTGAGCCACCCGGGCGCCCCAATTGAGGGCAATTTTATTATGTCACAGCCACTGTGCTAAATGCTTCATACATGTTACCTTGTAAAATCCTCACAGAACCCCTCAGCGAGATGAGTATTGTTTTTATCCCCATTTCTCAGATGAGGACAATAAAGTACAGAAAGGAACAGTCCACTCGCCCAAGCTCATTCATTGATAAACCATAGTCCTCAGCGTCAAACCCTGGCATTCCAACTCCCAAGCCCAAACATTCAATTAACAAGCTACACCCAGGACCCTTCAATGCCTACGCCCGCCAAAAGTGGTTGATAATGGACATTTGGGACACTCTGGCAGGGACCATGGGTGCCCTTTGAGGCAAGAGGACAGAACTTTCAAAGTCCCTCAAAAACTAATTGGAGTGTGGCAACACATGGAGGACAAGCACATGACAAACTCGCCGAAGATTCAAGAAACGAGCTACGCGGGCTCTAAGCCGTAAGTCCCAGCCCTATCTATCTGCAGCAATTTTTAATTGTATTTCTTATCGAGATAGAAAAAAAAAAAAAGGCAAATAAATGCTGGAGTGATTGTGTATCAGGACTACTCCTAACAAGTCCAAACCTGCAGGAAAAAAGAAATTTAGTAACCTATCCACCCAAGCAGCAGATCTTATCACACCAGTGACTCACTGCCTCTCCGACTCTGCCCTGGAATACTCTCTTCCTGTCCCATCTCCCCCACCCAGCAACCCTCAAATTCAGCTCAACCAGACGCCTCAGATGCTACAAAGAAAGGGACAGGGTCACCGGGGAGGTGTCCCCTCCTCTCACTTTCTCAACTGGAGCCCAGAGTAGCATTCCCCGGTTCCTTCGAGGTCTGCTCCCTGGGAAGGGTCTCTGGTCACTTCCTTATTCCAAATCACCTTGGTATTTTGGAGTTTGTAGCCTTGGTTTGTTTGTTTGTTTGTTTGTTTGTTTGTTTGTTTTAACCTGCTGGCAGGTTTGTATATGCAAAGCTGTGGGGTGAAGGACTCAGGGGTGGGGAAGGGGGATCCAAGGAAGGCAAGGAGACTATAGCTAGAAACTCAACCCAGGCTTAGGCAGTAAACGGATGCGGGTCTGATTCCTGAAGTTTCTGCTCGCTCTCTAAGTGCTCTTGTGATACTTAGTCTCTATCAGCCTCAGTTTCCTCATTTGTAGAATGGGGATAATCATGCCTGCCCCAGGAAGAGTACTGGAAAGAAGAAATGGGGCACCTGGGTGGCTCAGTCGGTTAAGCGTCTGACTCTTGATTTTGGCTCAGGTCAGGAGCTCATGGTTTGCGAGATCGAGCCCTGCCTCAGGGTCTGTGCAGACAGCACAGAGCCTCCTTGGGATTCTCTCTCTCTCTCTTTCTCTCTCTCTCTCTCTGTCTGACAGCTCACAGCCTGGAGCCTGCTTCAGATTCTGTGTCTCTGTCTCTCTCTGCCCCTCCTCCACGTGCACTCTGTCTCTCTCTCTCTCTCTCTCTCTCTCAAAAATAATTAAACTTTTTTAAAAAAAATCTTAATTAAAAAAAAAAAAACAGTAAATGAACATTGCATGGAAAGCACAGAAGAGAATTAGCACAGGATAGGTATGCAGTAAAGGCAATTGTATTCTAATGAACATTATTTCTTCTCCATTTGTTTGCAAGGTATTTTTATTATTTTGGTATATTTATTACTTTTATCATTATTTTATTATTGCCAAAAGAATAGTAGCTCTTGAGTGCACTTGCCATGGTGAGCACTGGGTGATATATGGAATTGTTGAATCAGTATCTTGTACACCTGAAACCAATATAACACCATATGATAACTATACTGGAATTAATTTTTTTTTTTTTAAAGAAGAATTGTTCTTCCATTTTCCTTCTTTTGCTGGAGTTGTTCCCTCTTCCTAGAATATTCTTCTCCCCTATAGAGCTAATAGTTACTGAATCCTTCAAACAGTGACAGACAGTGTTTTAAGTGTTTTACATGTATTCATTCACTAATCCATCTCCTAATAACCAAATGAGGTCAGTACTACTGTTATCTCCATTTTGTAGATTGGGAAATTGAGGCTCAGAGAGGTTGAGAAACTTGCTGGAGGTCACACCGCTCCTGAGCATAGACCCATTGTGACCCTGAGACTATACTCTTTTTTTTTTTTTTAATGTTTATTCATTTTTGAGAGGGAGAGCATGCGCAGGGGAGGGGCAGAGAGAGAGGGAGACAGAGGATCCGAAGCGGGCTCTGCGCTGACAGCCACACGCCCGATGCGGGGCTCGAACTCACAAACCATGAGATCATGACCTGAGCTGAAGTCGGACATTCAACCGACTGAGTGACCCAAGTGCTTGGGATCTACTCCCTTGAGATTCTACTCTTAACCCACTGCTCTACCGCTTCTGTGGGTGTGGATCAACCCCCCCCTCCCCCACCTCTACTCTTTCAATGTCAGCTCCTCCTCCTCCAACGAGCTTTCTGTGATCTCCTAACTGGAAATAAGCCTGCTTCTCCCTCTCAAGCTCCCCCCCCACTTCTTTGCGAGTATCAGTCTTACAAGCCTTTGTCTTCTGCTTGATGTTTTCGTGTTTGTGCACAAAACATGTCTTAGCTTACCCATCAGTCTCGATATTCCTTGAGGGCAAGGACCAGATTCTATTCAATTTCCTAAACAACAAAGTCCTGGCACCATGCCAGCTTTTTCAGTACAAGAGACTAGACCCTGGCAAACTGTCACAAAGACGAAATTCTAAGGCAAACGAAAAGTTGCAGTACCAGCAGTAAAACGCATGAAGTCGGTGTGGAATTCTTCACATTCCAACTGGTAACCGCGCTGTCAACGCTGGATGTTTAGCCCTGGCTTCTCCATAGCATGTAGGGCACAGAGGAGCTGAGTTCAGACAGTGAGCCTGGGTTGGGATGGAATGGGAGAAGGGGTGGTAGGGCCCAGGGGGCTACCTTTAAATCTCCTTTGAAGCCTGAGGGTCAGGAGGCTGAGGGAGCCCTGAGACCAGCCCAGCCAGATGTGCAGTTCCCGGTCCTCAAAGGCTGGGACCAAAGTCTCACGTGCCACAGAGAAAACTGAGACGCAGACAACCCCAAGCCCCTATCTCCACACTGACTGTGGCCCTTAGTTGCCAGAGGCACCAGATAAGATTCATATAAACACAGAATGACTAAGTTCTTGTAGAAATTGCACATACTGTCTTGGGGATGACCAAAAATTTATGAGATGGGATTCATCTCCATTTGACAATGGACTCTGTCTAAGAAAAATGAAACTGGTAGGAGAGTAGGCATGAGAATACTGCCCACCAAGAAGACTCACATCCACAGGGAACCCACTGTCTGGAAGCCCAGAGGAGGCCATCGAATGTGATAAGGGAAGAGAAGTGACGGTAGAAATTCAACGAGCTCCAGCTGGGAGGGGGGCAGTGGTGCACACCCACGTGGGTCCAGCTTGGTAGGAACATTTAGTCAGCTCAAAGGGGGGCCACAGAGGAAGTGGAATTGCCTCTTTAAACCTAAGTGTGACTCAGGGATGTCTGGGAGAGAGGCAGAAGTGAAGAGAGTCCTTCGAGAAGGGGGTGAGCTATCTTAGAGGTCATGGTAGTCTGGAAGGAACTCTGGCCACACCAGATGCAATGTCAGAACAATGAGGGAAAAGATAAACAGAATCCCACAAAGACTGTGAAACAATGGTTATTAACCTTTTCTGGTTCTCTGACCCCTTTGAAAATATGATGAAAAGTATAAATCTTCTTGGAAAAAGAGCATGAATATGCCCACAAGGGCCTTTTATGGTTAAATCTCTGTTCCTAGCACCAGCGGAATGGATGGTATTCAAAAGCAAATCACAAACAACTAAATAAGGAAAAAGGTGGGGAAGGAGCTCCAAAGAGGCCGATGGAGCTGAGGAAAGAGGTTCTGAGGGTTCTTATCCGTAAAGGTGGAAGGAGGGGCAGCTGAGGGCTGATTGTGAACATAAACTTGGGGCATGGGGCTGTGAGCAATAAGGCCAAGAAGGCATAAGTCCTAAATGAGGAAATTTTTTTAATGTTAGAATCAATAAGAATATGATGTGCATATGTTCAGAGCAAGAAGAACGGGAAGAGTACAGTCCTTTGTGCTGGCAGTTTTGACCTCAATTACATCTTTTCTGTCCAGAAGATTAATTTCCAGACTCTAAAGTGTGCAAGTAGGGCGCCTGGGTGGCTCAGTCGGTTAAGCGTCCGACTTCGGCTCAGGTCATGATCTCGCCGTTTGTGAGTTCAAGCCTTGTGTTGGGCTCTGTGCTGACAGCTCAGAGCCTGGAGCCTGCCTTCGGATTCTGTGTCTCCCTCTCTCTACCCCTCCCCCACTCATGTCTGTCTCTCTCAAAAATAAACATTAAAAAAAAATTAAGTGTGCAAGTACACTGCTAAGAGAGAACTGAGCCCCAGATAGAACAAGTTAGAAAGCAACTGGCCACGTTAAATGGATTCAAGGATTTGGGCCTGGAACAAGCACCTGCTGGTAGGCCCTCAGCTGAGGAAAGAAGAAATGCCAACTTCTGTCATGGGGAATGTTCTTACATCTTTTCTGGGTTACTTTGGAAGACAAAGCCAGGACCATTTGATAGAAATCTCAGAAGTGTAAATATCAGATTCTTACTAAGAAGAATATTAGAGTTTCTCTCAAATGGAATGGGTTACCTTGAGAGGTGGCGAGTCCCACATCACGGTAAGTATTCGAGTGAACAATGGGTAGTCATGTTACACAGCTCTGATGGAAGGGTTTGAACTAGAGGTCTCTTCCCAGCCTGGAAGTCTATAATTCTGTGGTTCTACAAGGTTAGGGGAGAAAAGAAAGTACTTTCCCAGTTTACCTTTAGATTGTTTTTATATGTCTTCTCTACCTCTGAATTGGTGCACATCACTCCAGAGTGTGGTCCCTGCTCACCCCTCTATCTCTCTTCCATTCTGCTCGCCTCTCGTCCCATTCTCCAGTTCTTTTTCTCCCTGTCCTTTCATTCTTCCCTATTTCTTTTTACCAAGTCCTAAAAGACAGAGACTGGTTCTAGTTGGTGGAGATCCAAGCTTGCCACACCTCTTGGGAAACCCTCCCTGACTACATCTCCTCTGAGCTCCCACTGCTCTGTGGGATCCCAAGCCTCTCCTTTGATACATAGACTTATACTGCCTGGTGTCCTTTCTTCTATTTCGTCTTTTAACGTAGTTTAACTATTCACAGGCAGGTTGTTTGTCCTCCAAGAGAGCTTAAACTCAAAACTTTGTTTTGTTTTGTTAATCTCCCAAAGCACCTACTACGGTGCACTCCATAGTTCTTCTGAGTGAATGCTTTCTACCACTGAAAGTTCTAGAACCACAATGACTATGAAAAGAGAGCAAATGGACTAAAACTGAATAGCAAGAAGTTTGTCGAGTTCTAAATGGTCAGTATCAGAAAGCTGCAAGGGATTAACGATGAGCTCATCATCCTCCTCATTTTGCAACCTGTGGGACTGAAGACGAGCACGGAAGCGACTTAGGAGCCGACTGGACGTGTCCGGGATAGTGTCCTCCCTTTGACCCCTCATTGCAAAATTTTGTGGGGTTACTGAAGCAAGCTGGCTAATAGTTGTGAGTCTTTGCAAGTGAATAAACCCCCCATTTTCCTGAAGGCATAGTGATGGACTGAGTGACTTCTTAGGGTTCCTTCCAGCCCAGCCTGAGAATTCCTCTTCCTCCGCTTCTCGGGTCCAGCTGTGCGATCACACCTGGGCGCCCAGCGGAAACATGCCGCTGCAATTCTGCCATCTAGCGGTGTGAGGCGGGTATTGCACCACTGGCAGTCTCCACCAACACACCTTCCACCTGAATGAAAGCCCTGGTAACCAAGGACGTTTTACAGACCGCCACCCAGGCACGTGATGTCACTACGCGAAATGCTGCTCTCGGGTGATTACACTCCACTGGAAGTCTCCAGGGTCTCCTCTAGCTCTGATATCTTGGGTTCCAACTTGACAGCTGTGTTAAGGAGACTAAATTGTGGCCATCGATAATTAGCACAGACCTCTGGCAGCGGGGAAAGCTGGGGGTGCGGGGCGGGGGGGGCAGCCTGACTTGGGTCTTGAAGGGTGGGAATCATTTGCGCAGAAAGAAGAGCACGCATCAGGAGGGAGGAATGAGATGGATCAAGAGGACGTGGAGGCGAGGAGGGAGACGAGGAGGAGGAGGAGGAGGGAGACGGGGAGGAGGAGGGAGACGAGGAGGAGGAGGGAGATGAGGAGGAGGAGGAGGAGGAGGAGGGAGACGAGGAGGAGGAGAAGGAGGGAGACAGGGAGGAGGAGGAGGGAGACGAGGAGGAGGAGGAGGAGGGAGACGAGGAGGAGGAGGAGGAGGAGGGAGACGAGGAGGAGGAGGAGGAGGAGGAGGGAGACGGAGAAGAGGAGGAGGGAGACGGGGAGGAAGAGGAGGGAGACGGGGAGGAGGAGGAGGAGGGAGACGGGGAGGAGGAGGGAGACGAGGAGGAGGAGGGAGACGAGGAGGAGGAGGGAGACGAGGAGGAGGAGGGAGACAAGGAGGAGGAGGAGGGAGATGAGGAGGAGGAGGGAGACTAGGAGGAGGAGGAGGAGGGAGACAAGGAGGAGGAGGAGGAGGGAGACGAGGAGGAGGAGGAGGAGGAAGGGAGGAGGAGGAGGAAGCAGAATGGGGGAGCTAACTGAGGGGAAAGAGGTCAGCTGGCCACAGCAAGTGGTGTCCCTAGGAGCATAGGGCCAAATAAAGGAAGAAACTGACAGAAAAGTTTGGGAGTGACCAGTAGCTTTTAGGGAGGTTTTGGAAGTCCTAATTGAGGAAGCAACTTGATGAAAATGGCGTTCTGGGAATATTAATATTATACCATGCTACAGCCTTCGACTGCAGCAGGGAAATTAAGAGACTAAAGAATAGAGCTTGTCATTCTCTGTCATGTCTTAAAAATCTTAACAGGGATAAGGACTCTTATCTCGCAGGCTGCTATGAGAAAAAGTGAAGTGCTTAGCACAGCGCCCAGCACATAGTAGGTGTTCGCTAAGTTGATAATGCTCTTTATCGTCATCTCTCTGAAATTTGCCTGTGGCCTCAGCAGACCCCATTCCGTAATCACCTTGGCCCTAGTGACTGCCTTCCCCATTTTGTCTCCAGGGGGCAGGACAGGCTCTGGGCTTAGGAGCCAGGACGCACACAATGACCTTTGGACGGGCAGTGGTGAAGGGGCAGAGCAGGGGAGAGTGTAAGCAGGAACCTTCCCTAAATCTCCTCCCTGTGTCCTGCTTTGGTTCATCCCCTCTGATGGTGGGAACTTTCAGTGAAGCTGCCCATCCTCTCTGAGCTGGAGCAGGAAGCTTCCTCTGCAGCATCTGTCCGCAGGGCTCGGGTGGTGAGGAAGCTACACCAGGGTCTGTGTTTACTGTCCCAGGCGCTGGGAGATGGGAAGTCTGGCCTGTGGGCACATCCAGTCGCCTTCATCCTTCCACAAAAGCAGCTGTTCCGTGTGCCATCACTGGCCGTCACCCCACGGGGACGATGGCATTGCTAGCCCCAGGCCGGAGCCCTCCTCCCATCTGCACAGGATCTGGGATGGCCCTTCCCCCAACCTTCATTCGACCTCCTTGAAGGGCCACCCTCTTAGGTCAACAGTCGGCCCCCCCTCAGGGTGGTGGAAGGGACCACAGTGGGCTCAGTCCTATTCCTATAGAGTATATGGTCTGCTACAGAACTGAATTATGTTCCCAAATTCGGTTCCCAAATTGAATTCCCCAAATTCGTATGTTGAAGCCCCAGCTTGCTACTCTCAGTGTGAAGGTATTTGGAGGTGGGGCCTTTGATAACCATGTTTGGGCAAAGTCACGATTGTAGAGCCCTCATATGGGGTTAGCCTCTGCCTCTCTTCTTCTCTCCCTCTCCTTCTCTCCCCACTTTTTCTCCTCTCTAGGGATACGACAGGAAGACAGGAAGAGAGTCCTCACCAACCCAAGCAGACTGGCATCCTGATCTCGGACTTCCAGCCCCCAGAACTGTGAAACATAAATGCCTTTTGTTTAAGCCCCCCTGGTCTGTGGCAATTTGTCACAGCAGCCCGAGCAGACGAAGACATGGCCCGGGTCATGGTTTGAAATCCTGGAAGTCAGTCCAAAGAAAAACTTGGAAATAGGTCGCCTTTCACCCACACCTCTTCCCTGGTGGGGCAAGTGCTGACTGGCATGTCAGGCCGGAGGGAGGCTGGGGAGGGAAGGGGTGACTAAGAGGACAGGGGTTTCTTCTGTCTTCGCGTGAACAAGCCCACCACCACAGAGGTCGTGCTGGTGCCCGAGGAGGCTCACCAAGTAGGAAATGCTTCCGGAGCTCCTCCCCCGGTAGAAGCGGTAGCTGAGCCAGAACAGCCATGTTAGACCATGAAGAGAGGTCACACACAGCGGGGCCATAAGGTACAAGGAGCCTGGGTCCGGAGGGCTTTGTGCAGAATGGCTGCCATCCCAGCCGTGGACGGCCAGCCTCTGGACTTCGACGGGAGGGAAAGATGCACTTTTGTTTCTTTTAAGCCACTTTTGGTCTTCGTGACTCACAGCCAAACACAAGCATAACTGCTACTGTGTTCCAAAAATGTTGGCTGTTCTCTGTCACGTGATTACAACCATTTAATGTCTGTCTTCCTGTTAGACTGTAGGCTCCATGAGGGCAGGGACCATGGCTGGGCAGTGAATCCCCAAGGCCCAAGCCAGTGCCATCCACACAGCAGGCACCCAGTGTCTATTGAAGGAGTTGGTAAAATCCCTGCTCGAGACCTTCTTTCTCCCTGGGGCTGAGCACCAGCCTTGGGGCATCTTTAAGGTCTCACTTCAAGCCCATCTCCCAAGGAAAATCTTCCCTGTCACACCTCACTTCCTTCTGGTTCCTCTTCTTACAGGCCTCTTGGAACTTACACCATAAGTTACAAGGATGAAGCCATCCTGCTGCTGTTACGCCACTGGGCAGTCATTTCCTGGTTAGTCCCTGGATGCTTCTGTCATTGCTGAACTGGACCATACGCTACTCTTTGGCAGGGAAAACACTTTCAGTTTTGTAATCATTGGGAGCCTTAGCCCCAGTTCCTTAGAAATGCATATAGTGAACAATAAACACTTCATGAAGAAAAGAAGGGAGGAAATCTGATGAGGCCCCAACGTGGAGGAAGAATGTCAGATTTCAAGTTGGGGAGGGTGATTTTCAAAAAGGAGAAATAAATAAGGTCAAAAAAGAGCAGTCAGAATGGGAGGGAGTAAACAAGAGTGAAAGACTCCCGAGAGCCTAACTTGAAAAAAAATTTCAAAGGCAGGTTGGTGTTGAAAATGGGGAAAAGATAGGATTCTGGGAGTGTGGGCTCGACTACTATTAGCTGTGACCTTGGATAAGTCACTTCACTTCAATTGATCCATTTCTTTTATTTTTACAATTAGGTCTGGCTAATAGCCTTTTTGCCTGGGCCAGGATGGTCCTCATTCCGTTTCTCTTAGTCTATTCAGGCAGCTATAACAAAAATACCATAGGGGGCCTGGGTGGCTCAGTCGGTTAAGCGTCCCTTGGTTTTGGCTCAGGTCACGATCTCACGGTTTGTGAGATCGAGCCCTGCATCAGGGCTCTCTCTCTCTTTCTCTGCTCCTCTGCCCCCCACCCCATGCTAACTCTTTCTTTCTCTCTCGAAATAAATAAATAAACTTAAAATACCACAGGCTGGATGGCTTGAGAACATTTATTTCCCATAATTCTGGAGGCTGAGAAGTCCAAGATCAAGGTACCAGCAAATTTTGTGCCATAGTGGCTGTCTTTTTGCTATGACATGGCAGAAGGGGCCAGGGAGCTCTCTGGGACCTTTTTTCTTAAAAAAAATTTTTTTTAATGTTTTATTTATTTTTGAGAGAGAGAGAGAGTGTGTGTGGGGCACAGAGAGAGGGAGACACAGAATCCGAAGCAGGCTCTAGGCTCTGAGCTGTCAGCACAGAGCCCGACACGGGGCTCGAACTCACGAACCGTGAGACCATGACCTGAGCCGAAGTCAGATGCTTAACTGACAGAGCCACCCAGGTGCCCCATGGGGCCTTTTTTCTAAGGGTACTACTCCCATCATGAGGGCTCCACCTCAAGACCTAATCACCTCTCAAGGCCCAACCTCCTAATACCTTGGGGGTTAGGGTTTAACATGTGAGTTCTGGGGGGGATACAGGCATTCAGTCTATAGCATTATTGGTTTCATGTTTCCCTCCACATGGGGAAGACTTTCAGTCTATCAGGCAAGGGCTGGGCATGAGAGGGAGAGAGACTTCAAGCATCAGGAGGAGTTTTAGGCTACAGAGTCCTGATTTTTTGAGTATGGATGGTTCCTTGTGGCCACATCCCTCCCTTGGCAATATGGCTACTAGTCACCTGCAGGGGCTAAGGAGGCAGAACATTATCTATCCTTCCCACACCAGCCACATCCCCATCCTGCATTCTGTTCCCTACCCGGGCCTTCTCATGTGTGACTCTTCCCAGGACCGTCGCTTCCACACTCCTGTTTCTCTGCCTTGTTCCTCACTCTATACAGAATTTAATACAAACTATCACTTTAAGAGGATAATTACAGTCAGATAATCTAGTTAGACCTCTCTTCTGCCATTCTTAGCTCTGTAACTTTGGGCAAGTTACTTAACTTCTCCAAGCCTTAGATGTCTTTCCTGCAAGATCGGGTTCCTCATTTGTGAAGCCTCCGGGCCTCAGGTTTTTCACTTAGAAAATAACAACAGTTCCAGCACGAGGGAACTGTAACCAGAGCTGTGTCCACATAAAGTGCGTGTCGCTGTGCGGGATATGCGGTGAGTTCTCAGTAAATGTTAACACCAGTTTTTCTGGGATATTGGTGCGGGCTGTTCAGCTGACTTCTGGAAATGGTTGTGAGAGGGAGTGGGTAGGGATGGGGGTGAGGATCGAGGGCCTGAAGGCCTAAATATTGTGAAATAGGTCCAGGGAAGGGCTTTCCGGCTTTCCGGCCAGTTCTCCCAACCTGGCAAGGAGCCCTCCTGGATCTGTGCCCACATTTAGTGCTGGCTAAATGTGCTGGACGTCAGAGCAGGAAGGAACTGAAAACACCATGTCACCTGACCCCCTCGTCCCACAGGTGAGGAAACTGAGGCTCAAAGGCGTGAAATGACTTATCTGGGGTCACGTGCTCATTAGTGGTAGACCTAGCATTGAGCCTGTTTCCTGATTTCTTTCCAGTGCAGCATGCCCCCCACTCAGTACTCCAGTGTAGACACACACAGAGCTTCCAAGGGCTGTGGGATATACGCCAGGGTTTTTGGAAGGGCGCTCAATGCCCTGTGTCCAGGGTAAGGGAGGAAGCTTAAAGTGATAGGGGAGGCTCTGGTCAGTGCCTGGCATCATGGGATTCGCCCCAGCTTGTGGAGTTTATTTATAACCGACTTATCCAGGAACTATTTATAGAGCATCTCATAACAATAGCTACCTTTTATTGAGCACTTATCCTCAGGCAGGCACTATACTCTGTGTTTCATGTGCATTGTCTTATTTAGTCCTGCATAACATCCCTGTGTGGGGCGCTATTATTATCTTCACATGACAGCTGAGGAATCGAGGCATGGAGAGCTTCCGTGACTCGCCCTCGGAGCCAGCTAGTAAGAGGCAGTGCTGAAGAGTCTCTGCCAGTCTACTCCTGTGCTCTGTACTTTATTTAATACATTGATGGTTGAGATCCTCTACATTGATTTCTGGGACTCACGTGCGGGTTGCATTTCTGTTTGAAAACTGCTGGTCTAGCAGGCATCCTACTCTACTGGCCCTCTTCCTAGCTATCAATCCACCAACAGGCGCTCACCCAGCATTTCCGGTACCTCAATTTTCCCCTTCTGTACAATGGGCTCTCTTAGGAGGGACCACCCGAGTTCATTTATGCTGGTTTAGCTCCGGAGTGCTGGGTAAACTCTAGGCTGTTGGGAGTTGGCAAAGCCTGGAGGACGCAGAGAGCCACATGGCTCTGACCACAGGGCCTCACCTTGGGCTCTTGTCTTACAGGCCCTCCCTCTGGGCTCGCCCCGCTGTAACCTGAAAGAGAATCTGCTGAAGGATGACTGTGCGTTGGAGTCCATCGAGTTCCCCGTCAGTGAGGCCCGCATCTTAGAGGCCAGGCCCCTCAGCGACAAGGGCTCTGGAGACAGCTCCCAGATTACTCAAGTCAGCCCCCAGAGGATTGCGCTCCGGCTCCGGCCAGGTAGGGATGGGGCTCTTTCTGGGGAGAGATCCCGGACAGATGGGCACAGGGTACAAGGTGGAGGCCTGAACCTTGGGGATGTAGCTCACAATGGAAATGGGGTGGGAAGAGAAGGATGTTGGGGGTGGTATGGGCAGGAGAACAGAAGAAAATGAAAGGTATTGGGACTTCAAATCAGAAAGATCTGAGTTTGAATCTTGACTGCCCCATATATTAGCTATCTGACCTTGCGCAAGTTACTTAACTCTTCTAAGATAGTAGGAACTGGAAAAAATGTTTATTTCTTCTTTTCCCAATGCTTGTTTTACCTAACTTATAGCTTTGTGTTGAGGCTCCGATGAGATACAAAATGAGAAAGTAATCTGTAATTGTAAGCCCCCTTTCCAGGTAAGATTAGGGCAAAGGCATGGCAGCAGATAAAATAGGGGCAGGAGACTTTCGGGGGACAAGGATTAGGCTGAGACAGGCTTTTTGAAGCATTGATTTAGACTCTCCAATTACATCAAGAAGAATTTTACCAAATACCCTCTTCATGCAAGGCATGTGTTAGGTGCTAGGGGGTTCAGAGGAGGGTGGGACATAGTTCGTGCCTTTTACAGAGTTGAAAGTGTTGTGACTGCCAAAACCTCTGTGACCCTTGGGACCTAGAGGGTTAGACAGATGGGCATTTAGAAAGGGTGGAGAATTTTAGGTGGAAAAAAAAAAAAGAGGTTAAAATAAGAGGATTGGGGTGCCTGGGTGGCTCAGTTGGTTAAGGATCCCACTCTTGATTTTGGCACAGCTCATGATCTCACGGTTGTGGGATCAAGCCCCGTGTTTGGCTCAGCGTGAAACATGGAGCCTGCTTGGGTCTCTCTCTCTCTCGCTCACTCTCTCTCTCTTTCTCTCTCCCTCTGCCCCTCCCCTGCTCATTCTCTAAATAAATAAATAAATAAATTAATTAATTAATTAATTAATTAATAAAATAAGAGGATCAAGAATTGTAAGAGGAATAGAATTAGGGGGAGAAGAGAAAGGACCAGGGCTTTCCAGTCTGGTTTGATCAAGAAGTTACTCAATCCCAACTGTGTCCAAATCCACTTATTAAGTCTTAGAGCGGGAAAAGGAGAAAAACAAACATCCTCTTGCCTTCCAGATGATTCGAAGATTTTCTCCGTCCAAGTCCGGCAGGTGGAGGATTACCCTGTGGACATCTACTACTTGATGGACCTGTCTTACTCCATGAAGGATGATCTGTGGAGCATCCAGAACCTGGGCACCAAGCTGGCCTCCCAGATGCGCAAGCTCACCAGTAACTTGCGGATTGGCTTTGGGGCTTTTGTGGACAAGCCTGTGTCACCGTACATGTATATCTCCCCACCAGAGGCCCTCAAAAACCCCTGCTATGAGTAAGTCCCTCTCCGAGAAGCCAGGGCAGCATCACTTGCCATTGTCTCAGGCAGGTGCAAGTCCTGTTGCCTGTTTCTAGCTCTGGGGTAGATTCGTTGGCTGCCGTCTGGCCAAATCCTGTCTGTTTTCTACCTTGGTCTTCCTGTCTGGCAAGTGAGCTGGCCTGTTGATCCGGAGCATTGTGGCAGTAGAATCCAAGGCTGTTTGGAGTGTAGTAACTGCCAAAATCTTTGTGACTCTTGGGAAGAGGATTAGACAGATGGGCATTTAGAAAGGGTGGAGAATTGGGGCGCCTGGGTGGCTCAGTCGGTTGAGTGTCCGACTTTGGCTCAGGTCATGATCTCACAGTTTGTGGGTCTGAGTCCTGTGTCGGGCTCTGTGCTGATAGCTCAGGGCCTGGAGCCTGCTACGGATTCTGTGTCTCCCTCTCTCTCTGCCCCTCCCCGGCTCGCACTCTGTCTCTCTCTCTCTCTCAAAAATAAAACATTAAAAAAAATTCAAAAAAAAAAAAAAAAAAAGAAAGGGTGGAGAATTTCCAGAAAGAAAACTCATCAGCTTCTTGGTCTTGTTACAAAGAAGTAGGAGACAAGAGAAAACGAGAGGGAAAGGAGATAAAAAAGTAGAGAGACATTTATGGATGAATAAATAGAGGAATTATAATTTCGGAAGGATTGATTCCATTGTCTCCTCATCATCAAGGTTATGAGTACTACAGAGTTAATATGCAAGGGGGATTAAGTCCTGGAGGAATATAAAAAGAGTGGAAATGATATTTACTGACCTCTCTAATAGTCTGAAAATTGATATGTGTGTTTCTGTTGACACTTTGGCTTATAACTGAATGGCTTATTTAATTGGTAAAGACCCTGAACATCCATGGAGTGTAATCATTTCAAAGGATGGTTACTGAGCCAGACAATGGATGAATTTACCTTTTCGTTTTCAGAGTTATACGAGGTACCCTTTTGACTTTCTGTCTGGGTTGTTAAGTTCCCCAGTAAAGATGTCAGCCATCAGTTAAACTGTTGGTTGGTTTAGTCTGC
Organism: Panthera leo; assembly: GCF_018350215.1. Taxonomy (NCBI): domain Eukaryota; kingdom Metazoa; phylum Chordata; class Mammalia; order Carnivora; family Felidae; genus Panthera; species Panthera leo. Next base: position 203,935 of record NW_024962227.1, on the reverse strand, counting down.
TGCAGATCTATCAATTTGTTGGTGGTTCACGGATATGAAGTTGTTGATGAGCTTTTGCTTTATTGTTGTGTCAGTGTTACCTTGGAGAGGTGTTAAGTCCAAGGTGATGGTAACAACTGGAGCCTCACTCTGATATAAGCGCTTTCCGTGAGTCAACTCATGGAAGCCTCACAATAACTCTTAGGAGATATGACCTATCATTTTGACCCTCTCATTTTGACCTATCATATGACAGTCTCATGGCTAGTAAGTGGAGGAGCTGGGACTTGAACCCAGGCAGACTGGTTCCATAGCTCACTATCTTATCTTGGAGGCCAGCTGGAGGCAAAGCCACCATGATGACTTGGGTCATTAGAGGGGTTTGGAGTCTGAACAGTCTGGGTAGTGGCGGTTGTATGGAATCGGCCTGGGCCTTGTGCTACCCATGCTTGTCTCCCCCTTTCTCCCTCTTACTCCTCATGCAGCCTTTTCCAGTTAGGGTTTCTGCTTCAATTATCTCCCTCCCTCCACCAGTATGAAGAACACCTGCTTGCCTATGTTTGGCTACAAACATGTGCTGACACTAACTGACCAGGTGACCCGCTTCAATGAGGAAGTGAAGAAGCAGAGTGTGTCGCGGAACCGAGATGCCCCAGAGGGTGGCTTTGATGCCATCATGCAGGCTACAGTCTGTGATGTGAGTTTGGACGGCAGGGAGTGGCGGGTGTGGTTGGCGTAGATTAAAATGGGGAAGAAGGTGGTCCAACTGTGGGGGTTTCTGTGCGAAATAAGAGAGAGGAACAAAGAGTTTTGTATAGTATGAGCAGCACATTTCTCCTGTTATGCAGCCTTTGTTTGTATCGTTCCCTGGCCAGAGCAGACGTTTTTCTGAACCTCAGTGATCCCAGATGTTTTCTGGGAAGAGCATCTTCCCACCTTTTCTAGAAGGGTGTCAGAGTCAAGGCTGGATGAACCTTAGCAAAGCGGGCAGGTGTTCAGTTGGGATTTCTCTAGCCCAGCCCGGGCTCGTACTTGCCGGTGGCTTTCTAGATGGGCCATGTGATTATCACTGGAAAAGTTATATTTGGAGTTGAAGTAGGTGTCTTTCAGCTGCCTGAACTAATCAGCTGAGACTCTTTTCCTAAGAGACAGAAACCTTCAACTTGGAAAAGCTCTGGCTTGTGTTCTGAGGACTGGGACTGAGGCCCCTCTTCGAGACGACTTGTTCAGCCCTTCACGCGTGGAAGTCCTTGGATCTTTGTTTTCTACCAATGATGTGGCTTAAGTTGCTTTCTCTCTTTTGCTTTTTTTTTTTTTTAACAGGAGAAGATTGGCTGGAGGAATGATGCCTCCCACTTGCTGGTGTTTACCACTGATGCCAAGACCCATATTGCACTGGATGGAAGGCTGGCAGGCATTGTCCAGCCCAATGATGGGCAGTGCCACGTTGGCAGTGACAACCATTACTCTGCCTCCACTACCATGGTGAGATTCTTGGTACCACCTATGGTCCCAATTCACTCTGGCCAAGGCTGCCCTAACCCAGGCAGAGTCTTTGTGTGAATGTGGAAATGGCGGCACTTCCCCTGGGCAGGGTGCAAGGCTTGTTTCAGCCTGTCCTCCCGCTGCCCCCCATACCAACTGGACACCCTCACCCCCGGTACGGCCTGCACAGCCATTATAAGTGGTCCTGGCTGTGGCATTGTCGCCACCACCTCCCCTGCCTCCAGCAGCAGAAGCAACAGCAGCAGCAGCAGCATGGCATCCAGAATGGACCCAAAGGACTTTTGCAGGTCCAGCTGGGAAGCGGGCCTTCCTGTCTACTGTGCACAGATTAGCCTCTTCTTGGAATACCGCGCTCACTTGTGATTATTGGAAGAAGACAGAGGAAAAAGAGACAAAGATCATCTGAAGAATGGCGATCTGTTCCTGTGAGGAAAGGTTAAAGGGACAAAAAGGAAGAAGGTGAAAGGATGATGTAGCTGATACAGAAGACGACTTCTTCTAAGTTGTTTTCTATGGCCTTAGTAGGTCAAGTAACAGGAGAGGAGTTAAGTGGCTGTAAGCCAGGAAGAAATGTAAGACCCTCAGAATACTGATACCTGGGCATCTGGGGGGAGGTGTGAACTCTACGTCTCTTAAAGACAGTATAGCCCCTCCTTGTCTAGGTGGCTTAACGGTACACCTGTGTAAAGGCGGGAGTTCCTCGCCCCCCCCCCCCGCCCCCGCCCCCAAGCTGGATGATCTCATGAGTTCTCTGCAAGGTCTAGGATCCCAGGGACATGTTCGCAGTTCACCAGCATCCCCATTGTGGCTTGGGTTCTTTGGTGTCAGCCATGTCCAAGTGGGCAGGACCGGGCACTGGGTGAGTCAGTAATCATTGACACCTAATGTACGCAAGGCACCTTACCAGGGGCTGAGGGGGATAAAGGGACTACGTAAGGTCCTACCCTTTTTGGTTTAGTTGAGGAGACGTGCTACCAAGAATACAAGATGCATGATTGATTAGTGTGCAGTGGGGTAGCACGCTCAATAAGGGCTTTAGGTATTCAAAGGGGGAAAGCTCATCATGAACTGGGATAGTCAAGGAAGGACTCCCAGAGAAGGTGGGACCTGAGCTGGGTCCTAAGGAAGGAGGAGGGTTACCAGAAAGAAGGCCAGTCCATGGCGGGGAGGGGGGGGGCAGCTCAGTGGTCAGCGGAAGAGGGAGAGAGGTGTATGCCGTGTGGACCAGAAGGCTGAGACCACGTTGGGGAGGATTACACACGCCAGGCTGAGGCGTTTGTCAGTAGTTGCAAAACAAGAAGAAGCTTCAAAATGGGGCTTGACACATGCTGGATGGAGAGTAGGGAGACTCGGAGTTCTGCCTTGCAGCTCCCTCCTTCCTTCCCGCTCGTCACCCGCCCCTCTCTCCTCGGAGCCCCAACATTCCCTTGCGATGCCCCTCTCTGCACTTCGCTTTGTGTCGTATGTACCTGGCTTCGGCACTAGACTCTGAGCTCCTTGGCAGCAGAGACTGTAATATGTGTATCACTCAATAAATGTTTGTTAAGCGAATTAGTGGGGGGAAAAAACGAGGCCTGACAACTAACTGGTGTGAATGCATCAAAGTCCAGTAGGAAGAAAGATGCTTGGTTTCCTTTCTTCCTTTCTTTCTTTCTATGCTTATTTATTTTATTTAAAAAAAATTTTTTTTAGGGGCGCCTGGGTGGCGCAGTCGGTTAAGCGTCCGACTTCAGCCAGGTCACGATCTCGCGGTCCGTGAGTTCGAGCCCCGCGTCGGGCTCTGGGCTGATGGCTCGGAGCCTGGAGCCTGTTTCCGATTCTGTGTCTCCCTCTCTCTCTGCCCCTCCCCCGTTCATGCTCTGTCTCTCTCTCTCTGTTCCAAAAATAAATAAAAAACGTTGAAAAAAAAAATTTTTTTTTTAATGTTTATTTATTTTTGAAGGAGAGAGAGACAGTGTGAGCGGGGGAGGAGCAGAGAGAGAGAGAGAGAGACAGAATCGGAAGCAGGCTCCAGGCTCTGAGCCGTCAGCACAGAGCCCGACGCGGGGCTCGAACTCACGGACCGTGAGATCATGACCTGAGCCGAAGTCGGATGCTCAACCGACTGAGCCACCCAGGCACCCCTATGCTTATTTATTTTAAACGTTTTATTTATTTTTGAGAGAGAGAGGGAGAGAGAGCGCGCACGTGCGCATGCATGGGTGGGGTAGGGGAGAAAGACGGAGACAGAGGATCAGAAGTGGGCTCTGTGCAGACAGCAGCAAGCCTGATGAGGGCCTTCAACTCACAAACCGTGAGATCATGACCCCGTCAACCAACTGAGCTGCCTGGGTTCTCTTTAATGTTTATTTATTTATTTTGAGAGAAAGAGAGAGCACACGCAGTGTGCAGGGAGGGGCAGAGAGGGAGGGAGGGAGCGAGAATCCCAAGTAGGCTCCACGCTGTCAGTGCAGAGCCTGATGCGGGGATCAGTCTCATGAACTGTGAGATCATGACCTAAGCCAAAATCAAGAGTCAGACACTCAACCAACTGAGCCAGCCAGGTGCCCTGAGATGCTTGGCTTTGACCAGCCTTTGCCTCTTCATCTGTCCCTGGAGTTCACAACTGGGTTTGTGTTGCCACTTAGTCCATTGCCTCACACTGATCATGGCGTGAAAAGGTTTCAGCACCACCACCGTCTGGGCCACAGCCCAAATCAGCCAAGTTCTAAGGTGTAGAATTCAGGTGAATTCTTAACTGACTTCCACATCCTCCCGTTTTACAGGATTATCCCTCTCTGGGGCTGATGACCGAGAAGCTATCCCAGAAAAACATCAATTTGATCTTTGCTGTAACGGAAAATGTAGTCAGTCTCTACCAGGTGACTGTGCCTTCAGGGATTTCGGGAGTGGGGTCTGTATTGGGTGGAGCCGTCTCTGGGAACCCAGGCACACTAGCACGGGCCATGCTTCCCAACCGGGAAAGCCCCTCCTCCAGCCTATTCCCAGGGGCAAATGGTTCCTTTTTATGGTCTCTCTCCTCCAACCTTGAACCTCACGGGATGGGTGTGTTGGTGTTTGTGGTGCTGGAGGGGAGTAATTTATTGGGGGAGAGGGGTGTGAGAAGTTCTTTATAATTTTTCTCAGGGCTGCAAAACTGCTAGGTTTGTTCCTGGAAGTGACAAGTAAAATATCCCATCCTTCCCTCAATCTTCGTTTCAAGACCCTCATTCTGATTTGGGGAGGGCTTTTGAGATCACCCTCTTCATTTAGTCAGCCTTGCACATCTCTCTGTCTTACCTTCTAGAACTATAGCGAGCTCATCCCAGGGACGACAGTGGGGGTTCTGTCTGCCAATTCCAGCAACGTCCTTCAGCTCATTGTTGATGCTTATGGGGTAAGTGTCTCGCACTGGGGTTGGGTCTGCTAAGAATCCACCTCACTCGGCATTCCCCAGGAGGGAACGCAGATTTTGGAGTCCTGGATGTGAGTCCACGATGCAGCCTTCACTGCCTTCCTCTTATTCTTCTAGAGGCTGGCTGATGGCCAGCACTGGGAGGAATGCAGCCTTCTGAGAGGGAAATGGCTCAGAAAGAATTGCCAGGGAGTGTCAGGAGCAGTGGGTGGAAGAGCTTAGAGAAGGTGGAAAGGAAAGAGAGGTTGGGGGTGGTGATGAGGAAGGACAGGGTGAGGGATAGGGCTCCAACAATAGAGAGAAGAGGGAGCTGAGCCAAGGGGAAGATGAGGTTGGTTAAAAATTAGGTAAAAAAAGCTACTATCCAAGGTGACCAGTGCTAGCCCTCCCTTTTTGCATGTCTCTGAGGCTTGCAGGAGGGTGTGGCTGGTTTAGATTTTACCCAGATTCAACTAGACACCAGGGGGCACAGAGAGAGAGAGAGGAGCAGACCTTGGGCAGGAAATATTGTAAGAAATAGGCTCCTAAGGATGCTCTCCTCTGGCAGCTTGTAAGCAAACCCCAGCACCCAGCACTGCCGCGGTGAGTCCATGGCCACCTGGTATTTTACTTGGGGTGGAATTGGTTCCTGTCTACTTCCTCTCGGCTCATCTCCTTAACCTTCTTTTGCCCCCTTTCTGCTCAGAAAATCCGCTCTAAAGTAGAGCTGGAAGTGCGGGACCTCCCCGAGGAGCTGTCTCTATCCTTCAACGCCACCTGTCTCAACAACGAGGTCATCCCTGGGCTCAAGTCTTGTGTCGGACTCAAGATTGGAGACACGGTGAGGTGGGCTGGGCTGGGCAGGGGCTGAAGCTTCAGCTCTGACCCTGGCCTTTGCCCCTGAGCGTCTGTGGGCACCCTTCCATTCCTCCCCTGCACCTTCTTCCCGAAGGTCATTACAAGTTGGATATAACGGAGCTGCCAACCTTTTCCTCTGACTCCTGTTGTCTAAACTTCTCCGCTACGTGGAGATTTTTAAAAAACTTGCGTTTAGCTTACCTCTGTTTGTTTATGCACAGCTGATTGCAAATGAAAATATTTCTTACCTTTGGCCCAGTCTCCAGCCTCCCCTAAGGTAATACCTGTCTTTCCTCTACAATGTGAAATGGCAGTCACATCTACCGATAGTTGCTGAGCGCCAACTTTGTGCCAGGCATCATTCGCTGCTGGAGATTCAACAGCAAATGGAACAGGCAAAAATACCAAATACCCACTGTCATAGACTTCCAGAACGCAAATGTTCATTTTGCCTCTCAGGTCCCTCTGTGGCCTCTATGGCTTTCTTTCCTTACTGGTTCTCTTCTGCTTCTGCCGATGGGGGGAGGGGTTGGTGAAGAGGGAGGGAAGCAGAAAGGGGGATAGCTATATCTCTATCACCGGTATCATCTGTATCTCTATCATTTCTGTATCTAGGTCCATCCATCTGTCCGTACACCTATCTATATTCTAGAACATGTGCACATATCCTGTCTAAGAAATATTGGCCGGAAAGGTGTTTGACTGCACAAGTGATGATGTACTATATGGAAATTAAACAGTAGATCCTGAGCCTTTGGTCACTGTGTGGCATCGTGTGGTGCCATATAGTGCTTTGTGTGTCTGGCTGACTGACCTTGTGTATAATCAGTCCAGCTGGCTTCATTGGCCAGAGAAGAATTTTTTTATAAGATCACAGGTTCTGTTCTGCTTGAGCTGGCTTATTTCACAGGTGGAATTAAAACACACACACACACACACACACACACACATATCCAGGGGCACCTGGGTGGCTCAGTTGGTTGAGCATCCAACTTCAGCTCAGGTCATAATCTTGTAGTTCGTGAGTTCGAGCCCCACCTCAGGCTCACTGCTGTCAGTCTGTCAGCGCAGAGCCTGCTTCAGATCCTCTGTCCTTCTCTCTGCCCTTCCCCCACTTGCAGTCTCCCAAAAAATAGATATATATATAAAAAAAACCAAAACCAACCTCTCTCCTGACTGTAAATTATGTCTGTGCACCCAACCAGATACAACTGGACAACTGTCCCCAGGCTTTTCTTTTTGCTTTGCAGACCTTGGTCATTTGGAGGCTGAGGAACTCCAGGTTGCTGGGGGATGAGACACCCAGTTTGGATATTCCCGGGCGGGGCAGGGCGGGGCAGGGCGGGGCAGGGCGGGGCTTCTTTCCCTCCAGGGCTGGAGTGATAACAGGGTGCGCCTGTGTTTGAATGCGGTCTTCCTTTCCACCCAGGTGAGCTTCAGCATTGAGGCCAAGGTGCGAGGCTGCCCGCAGGAGAGGGAGAAGTCCTTCACCATCAAGCCTGTAGGCTTCAAAGACAGCCTCACCGTTCAGGTCACCTTCGACTGTGACTGTGCGTGCCAGGCCCATGCTGAGCCTTACAGCCGCCGCTGCAACAATGGCAACGGGACCTTTGAGTGTGGGGTGTGCCGCTGCGGGCCCGGGTGGCTGGGGTCCCAGTGCGAGTGCTCCGAAGAGGACTACCGCCCCTCGCAGCGGGAAGAGTGCAGCCCCCGGGAGGGCCAGCCCGCCTGCAGCCAGCGGGGCGAGTGCCTGTGTGGCCAGTGCGTCTGCCACAGCAGTGACTTTGGCAAGATCACGGGCAAGTACTGCGAGTGTGATGACTTCTCCTGCGTCCGCTATAAGGGGGAGATGTGCTCAGGTGAGTGAAACTGCACACCCTCCCGCCCCTGTACCCGCGCACGCTCGCTCGCACATCCACAGCCTCTGGAAACTTAGGCCGGGGCTTAGGTGGGCACAGGAAGGCCCAGCAGGCAGAGCCGAGGGGATGGTCCTTCCACTCCAACGGCAGAAGACAGGAAGGAGGTTCTCTGTAATTCCGCTCTGCTCCCCGCGTCCTTGCTCCTGGGGTACACAGCGGAAGGGAGCCTCTGCTCTCCTGGAGCATGGGAACGAGTGGGGGAGCCTGAAGGTGAAGACCGTTATTTTCTTTTCTTCCACCTGCCATCCTGCTAATACTTTAAATCACTGGCTCTTGATCATTTCAAGGATGCGGAACAACTCCCTTTTTAGGTTAAAAAAAAAAATCTCTGGCTGCTGGTAATTAGATGTTTAGTAGTTACAGATTCGGAAACTGCATGGTATCAGAATGCGTAGTAAAGTTGGTAGTAATTATTTTACATGAATTTGTCTTTTCATGACAAGACTTGGAAAATAGTAAAAAAGCAAGGCAATGGAGCACGTTTAACAGCCAATACACTCGGAACAATGAGTGGAAAATCATAAGCTCTTTTTACACGCTGGCACTATTTTGTTATCGCTATTGGCACTATAACGTTTTGGATTCTAGATCTGTGCTGTCAGATATAGTAGCCCCGTGTGGCTATTTATTTGTAAATTAGTCACATTGAATTATAACTTAAATAAAATTTAAATAAATTTAAGTTAAATGAAAAATGAGGGGCGCTTGGGTGGCTCAGTAGGTTAAAGCTCTGACTGCACTGCCAGGGTGTTGACTGCATAGAGCCCGCTTGGGATTCTCTCTCTCTCTCTGCCCCTCCCCCATTGGAGGTTTTTTTTTTTTTTCCTCTCTCTCAAATGAACTTAAAAAAATTTAAAAAATAAATGAAAAATGAAAAATTCATTTCCTCTGTTGCTCAGGAGCTCCACGTGGCTCGTGGCATGCTGGACAGCACAGACATGGGAAAGGATTGCCATTGAGAGGCCCAGCCTGCAAACTGGGGGTTACGATTTTGGCTCCTTCTACCTGCAGGATACTTTTTGTCCTTCTCATTACAAAATTCAGTAAAGTCTTGAGGCCCACGGAAAATCTCAACCTGGTCTTTCCTTGCCCTAAAGACTGCTCCTAGGCTACTTCCCCAGCTAGACCAAGTGGAACGAATGTGAATGTCGTCTGTATGTGCTGACAATACTTGCAGAGGCAACTAGGCAGCCTGAGTAGTTCCTGGGGCACTGGGGATAGGTTTTCGCTGGATTATGGTCTCTGAGGCTTGATTCCTCTTGTGACAGAGAGATCAAAGACATTTGCAAGTTGTTTAGGATTGGTTTATGGGTGTATTGTGTGGTTAATTAACACAGATTATAATTGGCTTCTTTGGTGATCAAATCTATGGCGGAGATTGGCTTCCTTTGCAATGGGGCTTAAAGGAGCCGAACTAATCCAACCAGATGTTCACTTTAACATCTGCCTTTAAGAAAGCTTGATTAGAAAGGGCTGCCAGTGTGGTTCAGATGGTTAACTGACTCTTGATTTCGGCTCAGGTCACAATCTCAGGGTTTGTGAGTTTAAGCCCCACGATGGGCTCCTCCCTGACCCTGTGGAGCTTGCTTAGGATTCTCTCTCCCTCTCTCTCTGCCCCTCTCCTGCTTGAGCTCGCTCTCTCTCTCAAAGAAATAAACTTTAAAATTTATATATATATATACATATATATATGTATATATATATGTATATATATATATGTATATGAAAACTTGATTAGAAAGGTAAATCTATGTCATTCTTTTAAAAAAAAATTAAAAAGGGGGCACCTGGTGGCTCAGTTGGTTAAGCATCCTACTTCAGCTCGGGTCATGATCTTGCAGTTTGTGAGTTTCAGCCCTGCGTCAGGCTCTGTGCTGACTGCTCAGAGCCTGGAGCCTGCTTCAGATTCTGTGTCTCCCTCTCTCTTTGCTCCTCCTGTGCCCATGCTCTGTCTCTGTCTCTCAATAAGAAATGTTAAAAAAACAATTTGATTCTAAAAAAACTTAAAAAAATTTTTTTAATGTTTATTTATTCTTGAGAGAGAGAGAGAGAGAGAGAGAGAGAGAGACAGAGACAGAGCATGAGTGAGGGAGGGGCAGAGAGAGAGAGAGAGAGAGGGAGACACAGAATCCGAAGTGGGCTCCAGGTTCTAAGCTGTCAGCACAGAGCCCGACATGGGGCTCGAACTCACAAACCTTAAGATCATGACCTGAGCTGAAGTCGGAGGCTTAACTGACTGAGCCACCCAGGTGCCCCATAAATCTATGTCATTCTAAAACATGCCCAAGTCACATAAAAAAGACTTCTTTTTATTATCTACAACATTGTTTCCTTTATTCATGTCAGCAAAATTTGACAGAGATTGGAAAAAAATGGTAGCAGGGAGATTAGGGGAGAAAGAGATCAGGCACGGACCCCCCAACAGCAGTTTGAATTAGAGGGTGAGGGAGGCATTTCAGCTCATTTTACTAGTGAATAGTACTTACAGAGATACTAATGTTCTTTGCTATGGAGGTTCAGTGTTTATTCTTTGTCCATGCCATGCAAAGCTGTGTATTTCATTAATCCTTTTTTAAAAATTTTTTTAATGTTTATTTATTTTTGAGAGAGAGAGAGACAGAGTATGAGCAGGGTAGGCACAGAGAGAGAGGGAGACACAGAATCCGAAGCGGGCTTCAGTCTCTGAGCTGTTGGCCCAGAGCCCGATGCGGGGCTCGAATTCATGAGCAGTGAGATCATGACCTGAACCGAACGAAGTCAGATGCTCAATTGACTAAGCCATCCAGGCGCCCCTCATTAATCCTTATTAATGATGTGCTTTAGAAAATAGATTCTTCTTGCAAATGTGGAAGGCTTAAGGGTAGTGAGTAAAAAGAATCTCATATGACACTAAAAATAGTCCTTCAAATTATCAAACCTTCCAAGTCTTAGGGGACAACCACTTTGTATTGGTCTTCTTGGCTACCTCTGCCATCTGGGCTCCAAACATTACAAACACAGTTTGGAGAAAAACAAAAGAGACAAACTGCGCAATGGATAGGGCCTTTCATTATTTCTACTATGAGGTACTTTGTAAGCCAATTATTTCATGTCAGGTGAAGTGTTCTCATTCATTCATTCATTCAAAAAAAATGTGAATCAAAACCTAAAAAAGAATGTGACAGGCCCTATGCCCAGTACCATAGGCACGCAGATGGTTAAGACAGGCTTCCCACCCTTGTAGGAACTCATGATTTCACAGGGAAAATAAACAGAAGCTTAAACCATAACGCCTAAGCACTAAATGGATGATGAAGCACTGACAAAGTGCAGAAGAGGGAGCCACAAAGTCATAAAACCACATTTCTTTTCAGTCGTTTTGCTCCTTCTACTCACTACCCAGCTGTTAATTTATTTTATAAATATTTGAGTTTGTTCTTTGTCCATGCATCAGTTTTAAACACAGTAGACAACGCAGATGAGCAAGACTAGTCCATACTTTCATGGAGTTTATGCCCAGAGGAAATGGAATGCCAGAATAACTATATTAAGAAGAAATTGGGGCACCTGACCGGCTGAGTCAGTAGAGCATGCGACTCTTGATCTCAGGGTCGTGAGTTCAAGCCCCAGGTTGGGCGTGGAGTCTACTTTAAAAAATTAAAAGAAGGAGAAGAAGGAGGAGGAGGAGAGGGGGAGGGGAAGAAATGGATTTGGGCAATGAGAAGTATAAGTTGTTTTTGGAACACAGAAGAGGGGGGAAGACTTCAAGTTGGATCAGGGAAGTTACTAGAGAAATGCTGTTTGAACAGAACCTTGAATGGCTATGACGTATCATCAGATAGACATCTTGGGAAGAATATGCTTGCAAGATAGAGTGAGTGAAAGGCAAAATGCAGGAGAAATTTCTTTGGTATCTGTAGAGTAGGAAACTAGAGCCGGATTTAGGATTTTGAAGGCCTTGGATAATATGCCAGGCTACCGTGTTATCACAGCAGTGCTCTAGGACAAACTTTAGACTGCACCAGGGTCACCGGGAGGCCTTGTCAGAACACAGGTTCCACCTCCACAGTTCCTGATTCACTCAGTCCAGAGTAGAGCTGAGAATTTGCATCTTGAGTAAGTTCCCAAGTGACTCTGATATTTGAGAACCACTCCTGGAGAATTAATCTGGTGACTGTGTGCAGTATAGATTAGAATGGGAGAGACCAGAGATGAAAATGCCAGTCAGAAGATGGTGGTACCCATGTAGGTGGAAAGTGAGGGACTCGGCTGAAATCCATGGAAATAAGAGGGTCAACCATAATCAAGAATGGGTGTTTCCAAATAAAAATCCAGGACCATGTTGTTTTTTTGTTGGCCCCACTTGCAGCTGAAGCAATTGATAAATTCATAGACCGTTTAGGCAACGTACAACCAAAAATAAATTTCTATTAATATGATAATATAATTCTGAGTTCGTTCAAAGTTAGGTATTGATTAGAGGAGTAACTTCTTTTCAAGTTAAATGAAAAGGTATCTTTTACCTCTTCTGGTATTGACTTGGTGTCAAGAAATAGAACTAAACCAGGAAGGTGTGCTAATGTGAGAATATCCCTTTTAATATTAGAAATTATATGTGGAGATCACAACTTTGAGCTCATAATTTAGAAATTGATGAGGCCACAAACAGTCATTTAATCAATTCTTCTGCTCTCAGGAAAGATTACTTCCAAGATCTATCAAGATCTATAGTTGTATATTTTATGTATGAAGATCACAAAGGTGAGACTCTTAAGAAAGGTGAGGACAGGGTTAGGGGCTCTGGAAGGTTCAAATAACAATTCCTAATACTCAGAGTTTAGCCAAAAGCTACTTATTCAATACTACCATCCTACTAATTAGATATCTTATAGCTAATTGAGGCAATATTTTCCTTTTCCTTTTCCTAGAGATTTATCCTGCAATAAAATACAATCTATTGAAAGACGTACATTTGAATCACTACCTTTTTTGAAGTTTATGTAAGTTACAAATATAATTTCATTATATTTGGAATTTGTATTAAACTTAATTGTAAACCTCTTTGTTATTCATTTGGAATGAATGAAACTTTATTAGTCGAAAGCTACTAAAATTATGTAGCAAATCTTTTTTGTCTGTGGCAAAGTTTGGTGTGAGAGTTATTATAGAGATCAGAGTGAATCGTTCTAGAGCAGCAGTTCTCTGCCAGGGTGATTTTGCATCCAGGTGACACTTGGTAGTGTCTGGAGACATTTTTGATTGTCAGACTGTAGATGTGCTCCTGGCATCTAGTGGGTGGAGGCCAGGGCTGCTGTCACACCCTACAGTTCACAGGGCAGCACCCCCCCCCCCCCATAACAAAGATTATCCAACCATAAATCTCAACAGTGCTAAAGTTGTGAAACGTTTTTCTAGAGAAATAAACTTACTTCTCTAGAAAAAAATACTTACTTAACACAAGTATTTATTGAGCATTTACTGATTTGTATCTAATGCACCACATGTATAAACATGAAAGTATAAATCTTTCATGCAAATATTTTTTTAAAAAGGCAAGTATCTTTCATAGTGAGATTTCTTTAGTGTATGGAGAGAGTATTGTGGTTATGTTTCATTATCTATAAATTAGAATCACTGCCAAAGGATAAATATTCTGAAAGAATATCTTTTTTTTCTCTTTGTTTGTGTCTTGTTTTGTGTGTGTGTGTGTGTGTGTGTGTGTGTGTGTGTGTGTGTGTGTGTGTAGAAATCTTCGTTGCAATTTACTCACCGAACTGAGCTTTGGAACATTTCAGGCCTGGCATGGAATGCCGTTTTTACACAAGCTGTAAGTGAAATAGAAAATGAATACATGTAAAAAAAAAAACAAAAAAAAACTACATGTAAAAATATCATACAGTGATTGGTTAGGTGTGTGTTAATAAACCCAGTATGAATTCTGGAAAGTAGGTCTTAAAATCCATTTTTTTTTTCAAATGAGGAAACTAAGGTACAAAGAGGCCAAGGGACTTGTCTTAACTCCTAAATGGCACTCTCTGCCCTCCCTCGTACCCAGCTTTGTGTGGGCAATGAAAGCCCCAAGCAAGTAACACCCAAGTCAGTATTATCATGGGAATTCGTGACAGTGATGCTTCCCCAAGGTGTGCATGGTCCTTGAAATCCACTTTTGAATTTAACTTTGATTCCTGCTCATGTGCAAGTTTCCTATGCAAAAGAGAACTTCAAAGAACGAAGTTTAGCACAGAGTTCTCCAGGCAGCAAAAGGTGTGGGTGCTTCTTGAGCCATCAGGAAAGCAGAAAGAACTCCTGAATGCCTGCCACAGGGCACTGCTCTCCATGTGTTTTCTTTCCTGACCACTCTTCAATTAAGAAGTGTGTTATTCCCTTTCAGCCGGAAAATTCTGTGATTTCTCTGTAAAAAAGCAAATCATACTGGACATGTTCAGTGGCCTGAGGGGGATTTTTAGACTCAAGGTTGAAGACCCTCCTCTAAAGCAGACGCTGGAAAAGACTGTCTTACTGTCTTGTGGTTCAGAAATCCGATTTCACAACTTATCTTCCATTAGATGAAAGTGTTTACGGTGTGTCCGGAGCTGGAGTAAGTTCCTGCGGGTGCCCAAGAGCAGGGGCCTCCTCTCTCCTCTCATTAATTTGCTGATGCCTAACTTGGGGAAAGAATACTGAGGGTCAGTTTTTTGTTTTGCCGGCATGCCAGAGAACGGGCTCATTGAGTTTCTCCACCAAGAGGTTTTAGTGGTGTCAATATAATGTCTTAAAACTCACCACCTCTACTAAGCATCTTATAACACCGAGAGTCTCTTCTAAGAATCTGAATTTCATAGTTATGTAGGCAATACAGGACAAAATAGGGTGGAATCCGTTGATAACAATGAATGAATTCATTGAAAAACACTCAGTGCCACGCGCACTCTGTGTCGACAGTGTACTAAGTACTGGGGGTACAAAGAATACACAGGGACTGTCCCCAAGAATCTTTCATACTGGAAGGAGAAAAAGATGGCCGTTGATGGGAAAACGTATGTGAGCCATGCTGGCATCAGTGCAGCAGGGTAACGAGCTAGGGGGTGACAAAGTAGGGGATGGTTGTGGAATAGAAAAGATTTGTCGTGGACAAGGCAACAACTTGCTTGTGTTGAGTTTTCACGTTCATCTTGATGAAGTTTTGGGGAGATGGTGGGGAGTCGGGAGCCGACGGCCAAGAAAGAATTCTTGAACATGTCTTTGGTGCAAAAAGGCGATTTTATGAAAGCACAGGGACAGGACCGTGGGCAGAAAGAACTGCACTGGGGTTGTGAAGAGTGACAGGTTATATGCTATGGAATTGGGAGGTCAAGTCAAAAGGGAAGTCTCCAGAGGGACTGTGATATGTGAAAGAGGACTCCTAAGATACCAGAGGCCTTGCTATTGTCAAGCTAAGGTTGTTTTTCCGTCTAGCAAAGCATTAAGACAGTAGGGAGTTCCTGGAGAAATATTTTATTTGCCTGCCTCAAGTATCTGTCAATAGGCTGCAGGTTATAAGGAAATTTAATTTTACCTGAGATTTCCTTCTTGCCTTTGTTCCCCATATCACTATGGAGGGGTGATGTTGGGGCTCCAGGAAGCTGATTCTGTAGGTTTCTGGCGATTAGGCTATTGATAAGATTGCCTTTTTCTTGTAATTTACTAAGATATTTGTAAACTGATGGAAACTCCTATCTTGCCCGACTGAGATCTCTTATCAGTTAACCATTTGTTTTCTTTCCTTTCCTTTGTCCTCGAGCAGCCAGAATCACACATATCCCACCTGGGGCGGGGGCATGTGCTAACTTGTATTTTGCCCTCAACTTGCCTCATGCTCCCTCATCGATCTTACATGACAGAAAAAGGTAATTAAAGAACCAGAGCTAGCTGGTATTGAGAATAAATTAATACTCATGTCATGTGTGTTATGCCCAGAATTCGTGATCCCCAAATACCGCCAGGGAGCCGAGTCCGATGTAAAAGCAAAAGAGCCTTTATTCGAGCTAGCTCGAGCTCAATCCCTTACCTGCACTGATGCAGAGGTGAGATACCGGGGAGAGAGAGCCAGTTTCAAAAGGACAAAGGTTTTATGGGGGCCTAGGGGCAGTTGGTGAGGTAATGGCTGTGGCCTCAGCTGATTGGCTGGGGAAGGGTCCTGGGGAAGAGTGCTGTTAGGCAGGTGGGGGGGGGGGGGTTACTCAAGGGGAGGAGGTGTGGTCAAGGTGAAGGACACAGAACAAGATGGAGTCAGCCGGCGTAGGCCCGCCCTTTCAATGTGGTTTGAATAGAGCTGTACTACTAAAACGAATTCACAGTTAACTTCCAAAAAATTATCACAGTACAGTAAGTGTGTATTGGAGGTTGGGCTCCTTGTTTGGGGCCAAACTTTTCTTTTCTTTTTTCTTTTTAACGTTTATTTATTCTGAGAGAAAGAGAGCATGCGCAAGGGAGATGCCATCCCGTGAATTCAGTCACGTTATTACCTATGTGACTTAATTACTGGGGTGTTTATAAGTTGAAACAATATTTTCTCCAGCATTAAATAAGTTTGTAAACCTTTTGGGCCCCAGCTGAGGTGGATTTATCTTGAACTGACTGAAGCTTAAACTTCAGGTCTTCTCACTTACATAGGCCCCTTCCGAAGTCTTGGGAGGGACCCTCGCAGTTCCTGTACGCATAATTTTGCATGTTTTGATGAGGCAGGATTTCCCAAAGTAGATGAGGTCCAGACCCTACAAGGCCTCGATTCACCCCTGGGTTTCAGGTAATTCTATCTCAGTAAGTTTTTTGAATGAAGCCTCTTAAGTTATTGATAAACACTGAGTGAACACGTTAGCGGTGTGGTAAAGTCTATTTTGAATCTGAAATCCACCTCAAAGCCATGCCAAGAGTTTATTAATAAGGTACCACTTTTTGAATGGTAGTAATAATCCTATTTCTTTCAGATGAAATCAGGAATGAAATATATTATGGAAAACCAACAGTGGTTGATAATCCTAAATGTTAAGTATACTTTTTTTTTCCTGACTTTAAAGTGCTTCTCCTTCATTCACCTACACAGGTGCAGACCGATGGCTTATTTTAAAAAATTCACTTCATTGCTTCTAACAGTACGAGCTCCATGAGTTTAGAAGCCGAAGGACTCTACGATGTAGAAAGGCTGTACCTTATCGGGATAGAGCACATTCACATGCTGGCTCGTCTGTGGCGCATCAGTATTGTGCCAAGAACATAAGCTCTAAGGGAGAATAAGGAAAATCTAAGCCTTACCCCTTTTGAATTATTGTTGAGAATATCGTTGAGGTAGGTGTGGCCACCCTCTGAAGGCAAAGTCGAGCCGCAGTCACAGAGACGCCCTAACGCTCCCCCAGTCAACCGCCATCTGCTTCCTTTTAGACGGCTGCGTGCCCACACAAGTTGACACACTTCAGGATATTGTCATCGCTTTTTGGTATGTACTGGAAATCCTGACAGCTTCTTCTCAGATTCAGAAAGGCATCAACGTTAAGGATGAAGATGACAACTCAGGGCTGTCCTTTTGGGGTGATTTAGGGTAACTTTTATTATTTTCCGTGTGTGGTAGTTCAGAAGCTTTGCGATAGTCATACCCAACTGTTACTTTTCTTCTCCCAGCTGCATCTGATTCTTCCCACGTATATGCCAAGGCATCTTCTTTCTCTGGGAAGCATGGTAGTTGCTCCTCTGCCCCATATCATTTCTTTAATACCTACCTCTGTTAGGTATTTACTGCGCTCCGGCACTACGCTGAGACCTTTCGCTTGTGCTGCAAGTAAGACAGTGTGTCTTAAACTCTTAGAATAGAGCTTGGCACGTGGGAAATGCTCCGGATGTGGCCCCTCACACGGCACTTCATTTTCGTTTTTCCAGCAACTCTTGTGATACAGGTAGTATCATCCTCATTTCGGGGATGAGGAAGTTGAAACTCAGAGACATCGGGTGACTTGCCTAGGTTCACACTGTCAATAAGTGACAGAACCACTTAAGAAGCTTCGCGAGTAATACAATTCCGCATTCCCTGGCACTAGGTAGGACCTGAATGACAACCGGCCTTTTGGGCGTCGTCCCTTGGAGTCAGCTTCTCACTGGAATAGGACCTTTCGAGCAGGGAGCTCCTTTTCCCTATGCTTCGGGAGCTCCTGGCCATGCCACCTATGGGCATCCCCAGGCTTCCTGCTCACCGCCTGGTGCAAATATCACATCGTCACTGCTAGGCACCCACTCTGTGCCCAGCCTTATGCTAGGTGCTTTGCACATGCTCTTTCCTTTAATCCTCAAATTGCCTTATGAGGTAAATGCTGCTAAAAAGACTCGGAGACGTTCGTTACTTAAGTCCCTTCACCAGGAAGTGACAGCCAGAATTCAGACCTAGGTCTGCCTGATTCCGGGGCCCTTGCTTCTTGGGCTGTTCCTCACTGCCAGAAACTCCTCTTCAAGGCTGTTCTCAGAACTTGAATTAAAACATGGGCTCACCATTTCAGATTCTTTAGGCTTCGCCCCTCCCCCCGCCCAACCCCTGAGAGAGGATCTACGTGATGCCGTTAGATGTCTTGTATTGAGGAGCTTCGCATGGGGAGTCATGTTCTCATGGCTCATGAACCTATGTAGATGAATAAAGGAAAGGGGTTATTCTATCCCCAAGTACTTCAAACATACTGGAATAGGGTCTAGATCACTCTACTTATTTCTTCAACTGCTTTCCTCCAAGGAGCCAGTTTTCCCTCCATGCCTTGGGATTCCAGCATAGAGAGTTTGGAGTCTGTCCTATTTGAAATGTATTTTCACTGCCTGCTTTGGACATTTTTTCAGCTAAAGCTGTTAGGATTTCAGTACATTCAGGACAGTGGTGACAAGCTTCAGTCCTCAAGTCTTCTCTGTCTCCTCAGTTAATAGAAAGGAAACGTAGCCCATCTGTCTGGACCTCTGTAGAAGAATTTGGAGAAAAAAAAAATAACACGTAAGAAATGTTCCCTTATTTTGTGAGCTACCTTTAGTCTGTCCCGTTGCTCTGCAACGGAAAGCTTTTGCAAAAATACTTGAGTTTTCCTCTTCAAATAAGATAGAGTTTTTTAAAAAACAAAAAAATATCTAGAACAGTATTTCTTCAACTTTGATTATGAGACAGTCTTTGAGGATAACTGTTGTTATGTTTTACTCCCATAAAGATAAGCCCACGAATATCCAAAAGCCAATAGACTGAGTCAGCACACGTTTTATCTGTAAAATGAGGGAATTGAACGGAAATGGAGATGATGTCTAGTGCAGCGTCCACCGTTCGTTCGTATCGCAGTCTGTGGAAAGACAATTGCTGTCGGTCCAGCAGATGTAACCTGTCGGGTCAGTTCTCATTCTCCCCTTGGCTCAGGCACAATAGCTCCATGAAGAGAAGGCGGCACTAAAGACAGGAGGAGATAGGATAACTTGGAGTGGCCTGTATTTTGTTTTCACTACAGATAAACACAGGGCATTCATCTCAGCAGGAGGGCTGCCTGGGTAAGAGGAAGCACCGAGCCGATGGGTATAAGGCCATGGGTGAGCTACCAGGAAAGAGGGGGGGACAGTGGGGGTAGAGCACTGAGATAGTTGGGGGAAGGATAACAAACTACTAAATTGTTTTGGCTGCATAATTCTTCATAGTCTTTCTTAATAGGGAGCCAGGGGGGCGGGGCGGGGGGGGGGGGGAGAAGTGGGCAGGGGAAGACACACACGTGGAAGAGGTTACTTGCACAGAGCCCGCCAGTAAGCTTGTAGGTATTAATGCCATTTTTATTTTTTCAAAGCCAAAGGACATTCGGAGCCTCAAGGTTGAGGAACTGTGTTTAACCAGACATGTGACACTCACGTTCTTTCTCTTCATAACATCGTCTGACTGGATATTAACTAGTGTTACACAAACCCGACATGTTAATGGGCCTGAAAAAACGTAGAAGAAGGGGCTGGAATAGGAAGAATAGGGGAGTTTCCAAGGCAAGAACAAAAATGCATGGCTCCCAGCCGCACCGCTAACTCCCTCTGACCTCCGTTGTGGAAGAGTTTGAATCTTCGCTCCCCTTTTCTCCACCTACTAACATGTTTGATCTTCTGGCAACTGGTTCTCTATTTATCACAACATGGTTCTTTTTTTTTTTTCTTCAAATTGAGATATAGTCCGCATAATAGAATATGCAACATTATAAAGTATATAGTCCAATGGTATACTTTGATAGACAATAATCACTGCTAATTCCAGAACATTGTCATTGCCCCCCTCGAAAGAAATACCATACCCATCAGCCTTTACTCCCCATTCCCCCCTCCTCCCAGGCCCCTGGCAACAACTAATTTACCTTCTGCCCCTATGGATTTGCCTATTCTGGACATTTCATAGAAATGTGTGTCTAGTTTCTTTCACATGGCTTGTTGGCTTCAAGATTTATCCGGTTGTAGCATGTTTCAGTACTTCATTCCTTTTTTTAATGTTTATTTATTTTTGAAAGAGAGCGCACACACAAGCGGGGAAGGGGCAGAGAGAGAGGGGGACAGAGGATCCAAAACCACAGAGCCTGATGTAGAGCTCGAACTCATGAACTGTGAGATGACGACCTGAGCCAAAGTCAGATGCTTAACCGACTGAGCCACCCAGGTGCTCCAGTCACATTTTGTTCATCCATTCGTGAGTTATTGGACATTTGGATTATTTTGACTTTTTGGCTATTGTGAATAATGCTGCTATGAGTATTCATGTACAAGTTTTTGTGTGGTCATATGTTTTTAATTCTCTTGGGTACATACCTAAGAGTGGAATTGCTGGGTCATGTAGTAACTCTATATTTAACCCTTTTGAGGAACTGCCGAACTGTTTTCCACAGTGACTACACCATTTTACATTCCCACCAATGTATGAAGATTCTGGTTTCCCCAAATCTTGCTACCACTTATCATTGTCTCTCTGTTCGATCATAGCCATCTTAGTGAGTGTAGAGTACTATCTCATTGTAGCTTTGATTTATATTTCCCTAATGACCTAAGACATTGAGCATCTTTTCATGTGCTTATTGGCCATTCATGTATTTTCTTTGGCGAAATGTCTCTTCAAATCCTTTACCCATTTAAACATTTGATTATTTGTCTTTTCACTGAGTTTTAAGAGTTCTTTATATATTCTGGATGTTCTGGATACTAGACTTGTATCAGACATATGATAGTTTTGGGTTGTTTTTTTATTTTTAAATAAAGTCCAGTTTATCTATTTTTCCTTTGGTTTGTTGTGCTTTTTGTGTCATGTCTAAGAAACCGTCGCCTAAATCCAAGGTCATAAAGATTTCTCTCCTGAGAGTTTTATAGCTTGAGCTCTTCCTTCTAGGTCTTTGACTCATTTTGAGTTAAAATTTATATATGGTGTGAAGTGTAGGAATCCAACTACATTATTTGGTATGGGGATATACGGTTGTCCCAGCATCATTTGAAAAGACTAGTCTTCCCACGTTGAATGGTGTTGGCACCCTTGTTGAAAATCAGTGGGCCATAAATGTGAGGATTTGTTCCTGGACTGTCAGTTCTGTTCCATCAACTTACATGTCTGTTCTTTTGCCAGTACCACACCGTGATTACTGTAGTTTCGAAGTAGGTTTTGAAACCAGGGCGTGTGAGTCTTCCCATTGTGTTGTTCTGTGTCAAAATCGTTTTGGAGCACCCGGGTAGCTCAGTTGGTTAAGTGGCCGGCTCTTGATTTCAGCTCAGGTCATGACCTCATGGTTTGTGAGATGGAACCCCGTGTTGCAATCTGCACTGACAGCATGGAGCCTGCTTGGGATGCTCCCTCTCCTTCTCCCTCTGCCCCTCCCCTGCTCACACTTTTCCCCACTCACACTCGCTCATGTTTGCTCTTCTGCACGGGTGTGTATGCTCGCGGTCTCTCAAAATGAATAGATAAACTTTTTTTTTTTTAAAAAAGATCATTTTGGCTATTCTCGGTCCCTTGAATTGACATACAGATATTAAACTGTCTCCCTCTCTCTCTCTCTCTCTGCCCCTCCCTCACTCATGCTCTGTCTCTGTCTCTCTCTCTCTCTCTCTCTCTCAAGAATAAATAAACATTAAAAAAAATTTTTTAAGTTTTTTTAGAATCAAATTGTTTTTTTAACATTTCTTATTGAGAGACAGAGACAGAGCATGGGCACAGGAGGAGCAAAGAGAGAGGGAGACACAGAATCTGAAACAGGCTCCAGGCTCTGAGCGGTCAGCACAGGGCCCGACGCAGGGCTCGAACTCACGGACCGTGAGATCATGACCTGAGCCGAAGTCGGACGCTCCATCAACTGAGCCACCCAGGAGCCCCTGTTTTGTTTTTTTTCTCTTTATAACAGCTTTAATGAGACACAATTTACATTGCCTAAAATTCACTCATTTAAACTATACAGTTCAGTGATTTTTGGTATGTTCACAGAATAGTGAAACTACAGCCACTACCTAATTTTAGGACATTTTCATTGTCTCAAAAAGGAACACTGTGCCCATGAGCAGTCACTCCTCTCTAGTCCCCTCTCCCTCAACCCCTAGCAACTACTAATCTACTTTCTGTCTTTATGGATTTGCCAATTCTGGACATTTTGTGTAAATGAAGTCATACAGTATGCAGTCTTTTGATGTTAGACATCTTTTCATATGACTTATGGGTCATATACTTCTTTTATTGTTTGCTTATTTGACTGGAGAGAGAGAGAGAGAGAGAGAGAGAGAGAGAGAGAGAGAGGCAAAGAGAGAGGAGGACAGAGGATTCAAAGTGGGCTAGGGAGTGACAGCAGCAAACTCCCAAATCGTGAGATCATGACCTGAGCCAAATGGACGCTCAACCGTCTGAGGCACCCAGGCCACCCTAATGCCCTCTTTTCTTTTTTCTTTTTTTTAATGTTTATTTATTTTTGAGAGACAGAGAGAGACAGCATGGGAGGGAGAGGGCAGAGAGAGAGAGGGAGACCCAGAATATGAAGCAGCCTCCAGGCACTGAGCTGGCAGCACAGAGCCCGATGCGGGCCTCCAGCCCATGAGCCGTGAGATCATGACCTGAGCCGAAGTCGGATGCTCAACCGACTGAGCCACCCAGCTGCCCCTTCTTTTAATGTTTACTTATTTTTGAGAGAGAGAGAGAGAGAGAGAGAGAGAGAGAGAGGGAGAGAGAGAGAGAGAATGTGCATACATGTATGTGCCTGTGGGGGAGGGGGCAGAGACAGAGCGGACCGAGGATCCAAAGCAGGCTCTGCTCTGACAGCAGAGAGCCCAATGCAGGGCTTGACCTCACAAACTGCAAGACCATGAGCCGCTTACGATCATGACGCTTAACCGTGTGAGCCACCCAGGCGCCCCATATGTATGACTTCCTTTGAGAAATCCTTGGTCTTCAGGCAGCCCCTATTAAAATCCGTTGTTTTTTATCAATTCCCATTCTATCACCAATAAGATGTTCTAGAAAGGGCAGGGTCTCCTCAGAGCCTGCTTCTGCTATAACTCTTTCTCAGCCCGAAGCCTCGCTTTCCAGACAGTACTCATTCATTTCAAAGTGAGGAAGACCAATGACATGGCTGTCCCGTGCCCCCTTCCCCACCCTTGAGCCTCTCCGACTGCCTACCGGGATGGCAGCCCGGGGGTCCAGTCCATTCTCCACCACCGAGAGCATTTCCGCTCACACTGCAGCTCCCTCGGAGAATCACATGACACCTGCAGAGACAGACGGCGCGGCCAGATGAGCAGGTTCCAGCTCACCACCCCCAGCCAATTCTCCCCCTCCCCCCAGCAGGCAGCGGGTCAGCCCATCTTCCTCAAACTGCAATGCAAAGGCCTCTGAATTCAAAAGTAAAAGCCAAGAGTGGATTTTAAGGAAGGAAACAAGGGAAGAGAAGAAATGTGAGGGCTCGAATCTCAGGAGGTGGGGAATCCTATGTGCCGTGGGTGGGTCCACCCTAATCAGGGCATGGAGAGGCCTCTGTATGCCACACCAAACGCTGGCACAAAAAAGCAGGGAATGAGGGGCCGATTTGGATACAGAACTAAGGGTGCGAGGGGGATGCTGCCGCTGGAGGTGCCAAGAGCCCACGTGGACCAGGAAGCAGGGGCTCACAATTCACATTCGGAGCCTCTGACTCCTGTGCCAGCCCGATGTCTGCCAGCTCGGCAGGGACAAGCACAACTGAAGGAAGTTTCCAAAGGGAGGGCCTCTTGCTACATAGCTGCTTCCCCTCCAGGCACGAGGGTCCAGCTGGAGCAGCACAGGGACACGCCTAAAGGGAAACAACACGGGTTCGAATCTCGATTTGCCACTAACCACTTAGGCATGCTAGGTGGGGCACCACGGCAGACGTCTCAAACGGAGGTTATGAATGTGGAAAACGCCCAGCACAGTGCCTGACGGTACTAAGGATAAATGGTATCTATTACCCCGGTTGGATGTGGCCAAGCCTTATAGGCAAAGGCCACCGTCTGAATGAGTCCGCTCAACTACCTGAAGTCAGTACACAGGTAAATCCCTCAGGGCACTGGCTTCCCCCCCACCCCCCCGGGGGTGGCTTAGGTGTGTGGGGGGGGGGGGCCTCAACCTGAGCCTCGGGGGGTGGCTGTTGGCTCGCCTGGACCGCCCCAGCCACTTGGACGGACCAGGATTGGGCAGGCACATTCCCATCTAAACAGATCTCTAGTGACCACGCTGCCGAGCATGGAGGGACACCAAAAAATAGGTCATCGCTGTCTCTGTTCTCAAAAACCTATGGCCCAAAGAAGTTATCAAATGGAGGCATGATGAATGGATTTTGTACTGTTTACACACATTGCTTCATTCATTCCTTGTAACCACCCTAGGCGAGCTCTTTTATTATCCAGATAAATCAAAGCTGACCCAGGTCAGGGAACTTCCCAAGATCCCAGGGCTGATCAGTGGCGGGCTCTACCACCTTCGGCCAGGATGACATCCACCCTTCTGGAAGAGGCGGGTGTGAGCTAGGGCTAAGGGGTGGCTGGGGAGGGGGCAGGGAAGTCTTGGGAGGAGGGCTCTCCAGCTGGGGGCCCAGGTGGCGGGATGCAAGGGAGCATCAGGGTTGAGTCTGGCAGGAAAGGTTTACAGGCGAACAGTGAGGCATGGAGAACGGCAGGGTGGCCCTAAATGATGAAAGACGCTCTGATTCAAGCCCTGGCCTCTGGATCCGGCAGAGGGTGAACAGGACCCAGCGCCGACCTTCCTAAGTAAGGACATGCAAAGGCAGATAGGTGTGTGGAGGACGGCCCCCACGAAACCAGCTCTGGTCAGCGCACAACAGACTGACAGGAGGAACACTAGCCCCTGGCCACAGCCCATCAGACTGTCTCTCCCTCCACCACTTTCCCAGCTCCTACCCACTGGGAATCCTCAGGACCCTTCGCTGGAGACCAGCTCCATGCTCTGGCCACCAGGGCACCGGGAGAAGGGGACATACTATAGAGTCGGTCCTGAAACCGTGCCTGATCCTAGAGGCTGGGTTTCTTCAAGGCTACCCTACGCAGCCCTGCAGGCCAAGTTCAGGCTCGCTGGCTTTGAGACCCTGGCATCCAATCCCCTCTGGCAATTCCGGGGGCCTGCCCTTCTAGACAGAGCCTCAAGCCCTAAAACTGCCCTTCCCTCAGCCGGCCTCAAGGCTTGGGCCTCAGCAATCTGAAGAGGAAGACCATTGAGGCCTCATCAACTAATTCACTGAATATAATATTCACTGGAGGGAGGGAGGCTTATCATTAAGTGGGTGCTCTGGCCAAGTCAGGGTCTGCTGAAAAAACAAAGTAAACTGACACTGAGGTCAGAGCAGGGCCAGACAAGAGACAACTGTGACCTAAAACAGTGTCAGGAACGTCACAAAAGGACAACAGTGCAGAGAAACCTAGAAGAATTGCCACTTGACAATTCACAAAACAGAACTGAGACGTGGGGGTCAGGCCAAAGTTCCGGGCACATCTTTCCTTGCAGGAAGCCAAAGCTCCCTACATAGGCCTGTCGGTTCTAGAACGCCTCAGGAAGGCAGGAAATGGCTCAGAGGCAGGACCACGACCATCTACGATGTGAGATCTCTGGGCTCTGGGTCTCCTGACTGCTAGGTCAGCACTCCAGCAGGCTCCTTGGGTGAGCCAGACCCCCATCTACCATGCTATGGGACTGGTTTCACTTTCTATCTTCAGAGCTGTCTTCACTGACACCAAGAAGCAAACGAAAGAGGGGTGGGTCTTCAGGAGACCCAGAATAAAGAGAGCAAGTAGAGAGTTCAAACATCCCTGATACAGTGGAGCAGAAAAGGTGAGTGCCGTGTGCCTTTAGGAAACTCTGAAGTCACCCTTCGTCTACCTCTGCCCCTCTGTATTGGTTCACTCTGGCACAGGATCTCATTCTCTATCCTCATTTAATTCTTAAAACAATCCTGTGAGAGAAGGATGAGTATCCCTCATTCACAGAAGAGAAAACTGAGGCTCAGTAGAAACATGCCTCAGGTGAGGGACAGAATTTTCTCATTCCAAGCTCTGTGCCTTTCGTCAGTTCATACTGTCCCAGGTCCTTGGTTCAAAGAGTTTCAGGCAAACTTATTATTCACAGACTCTTCAGAAGCTCCACCTTATCAAAGAAGGCCTAACACTGACAAGAAACAATCTTGCCCATCAGATCTGTGGCCCCAACTAGCTGACCACAGGTCCTTTCCGTGGCAGCCAGGTTTCCGAGCTGTCCCTCCTCAAATGTTCCAACACACAGGAAGGAATCGTTGGGGTTGATTCTCTTCGTGATACTGCCTGGCCTTCTATAAACATCCAATTTCACTTCCTCCAGAGACTAAGGAAGAACGAAAAGAGGAGAAGGACTCAGATGAGACTTACATTAGAAGAAGAAATGGATAACCTGGCTTCACCACTTTCGAAACACTCCGTTCATCAGTAAACAGCAACCTCTTCTTCTTAGAGACTTCCCCGCCATCCGCGACAGCCTCGTCTCTACGGCCTGACTCCGATCCTGCACCTGGCTATGCACGACAACAGGCCGGTGTTTAAGCCCTCCAGCTGCTGTACCAGGTGATGAGTCAGGGTTTTCAGCTGGAAACAAATGACAAAGTTATCTTCTGATTCAGAAAGACAGCTGATACTTCAGACATGTGAGTGCTGAGTAAACAGCACCTCCTTCTACCTGAAGAAAGTTGGATTTCTAGACAAGAGCCCTGTGGGGGGTGGGATGGGTGTGGGGGGGGGGTGGGTAGGGCGACAAAGCAACTGAATATCAGCTGGAGGGCAAGCAACTTCTAGCTCGTGATTCCCAGTCCAAAGGCTAGTGGGTGAGGCCAGAAATGTGAGGTCTAGGAACACTGGGTATCTTTCTTTCCTCCCTCCCTCCTTCCATCCAACAACACCCATCTCTCCCATATTCTTGTCCCAGATCCCTTAAGATTCTGGCAAGGACCAAACTCTGAGTGAATGAAAGCAGGACCTTTGCCTGACTCATTCACCCATTGTCTTTCTAATGCTTCAAACAGTGCACGGCACACAGTGGTGCTCACAAAATACTTGCTGAATGAACAGATGAGTAAAATAAAAAGGCTCAGACCGTTTCAGACTGTAAGAAGTTGAGGTATACAACTTCTCAGTGGTGGGGTCACTGCGGAACTCCTTCCATTACACCAAGCTGCCAACAGGCTGAAACCCTTCAGAGATCACACCTTAACGGAAGGGGATATTGAAGGTAAAAGGACATCCGATTCTCAAAGGCGTGAGACTATAAATGCAAGCAAAGACAAGGGGTCTTCTTTGGGGTCCTTTACAATGGCTGTCAAATGGCCAATCCTTTGGAGTTTGGTCACCAGAACTTAGAGGGGATGTGCACCCCCAAATCCCAGGAGATTATAAATGTTAACCATGGAGCCTGGGTGCCTCAAGAATGTCTAGCTACTCTGAGATAACTTGACTCTCTGTGTTCATGGGTAATCAAAATGGTCAAAACTCAATGATCCAGCACCTGCAAAAAGAGGAAGCAATTCAACAGCCTCCACGGAGGCCTCGGCGTCCCCAGGATCCACTCATCTCTACTCTTCACAACATGCAACGTCACCTCTGGCACATTCGGTAGCGGGACTAATCTACAACCAGTTCTGGCCAGGAGGAGCACTGGGTGAGGGTCCTTTCTGAGCGGCAGGGCAATACACATGGACATGATTCTGTGACCACAGCCAACCCCACACAGTGGAACCGCTTGAGTTTCTCCAGATCATCACCCAAAAGGAAGTGATAAGCTTCCACTGCCCCAGCTGAATGAGTAGCTCCCTCACCTTCCAGGTATTTGGATGATACCTATCATTCCAGCAGCCAACGCGAGTAATGTAATATGGATGCCAGGAATACAATCCTTAAGGACAGGTACAGGGGGCCTGACATCCAGGAAAAGCACTTGACCCACGGGAGAAGGATCTCTACTCCTCCACACTTACTTACCATCTGAGGCCCTGCCTCAATTGAGGTGTTCGGCAAGTGCCTGGCTCTGAGAAAGCAGGTGGGGTTGGCAGGGGACTGCACTAGGTTCTCAGATCAAATGGGGACCACATCAAGGGAAGAATGGGCACAGAGCTGGGATGAAGAGTTGAAATGGGGATAGGAAGACGTCAATCTAACAAGATTGGGTAGGGGTGGTGGGAACTAGGGCAGCAAGAGTTGGGGGGTGGTTTAGCAAAGACTCAGGAATGAAGTGTCCTCAGGCTGGCTGGGGATGGAAAGAAAGTATGTGGTGGGCTTGGAAGTTAGGGGTTGAGTGGGTGAGGACAAGAAGATACATACAAGACTTGAGATAGGGCTGAGATCAGAGTTATCAAGAAGAGGGCGGTAAGCGCAATAGGGCATCTACTGTAGTGGTAGGTATTAAATGAGTGGGGGGAGGTGGGTGTTTTGGCTGAGCAGACCTTGGGGGGCTGAGCAGAGGGGCTGGGATAAGAAAGCTGAGCCTGAAAGGGGGTAAGCCAGAAAGACGGGGAGGGGGAGGGGGGGCTCGAGGAGGTTTGCGTGGAGCACTGGGATTGCCAAAGGGGTTGAGGGGTGAGAAGGAGATGCGTTAGAGGGAGGCGGAGGGAAGTGGCTGTCCTAGGGGTTGGAAGTGGGCTACCGTGGGGTCGAGTGTGGCTGCACTTACGCAAGACCAGTGGTGAAGGGGTGAGGGTAAGGGCTGGGCTCGGGTCACGGGTGGAGAAGAGGAAGGGGACGGGTCGGTCAGCACTGGCTGTTTGGGCTGAAGGCTCGGGTCCGAGTGGGGTAGGGTGCGGGGCTCAGGCCGGGAAGGGAAAAGGCTCTGAAGCAGGACAGTTTCAAAGCAACCAAGGGTTTGCGATCACGGACAGGGCTGGTGACCCATCGCCCGTTCTCGTCTCGGCCCCGCCGTCCCCTCCTCACCCTCCTCGCCCTCTGACCCCTAACTCACCAGAGGGAGCGGGGAGGGGGCGCGGGGCACTCCTGGCCACTGCAGCCCCTAAGCCTCAGACCAGGCGCTGCGGCCTCCCGGCCAGGGACAACAGGAAACGGCGCTCGCGGCGCCTGACGCCATCACGTTGGTTCGGCGTCCGGCCCCGCCCCCGGACCGCGGAGCCAAGCGCAGGGCCGGCGGAGCCTCGGGGCGGGGCCAGCGCTCAGGAAAGCCCAAGTTCCCAGCCCCAGAGCAGGTGAGTGATCTGGGAGGCTGGGGACTCTGCGACCCGAGATGCGCACGGAGAGGCGAGGCCACCAGGCTAGCCCACCAGTGTCGGGCGGAACGTGTCCTACTGCCCGCCCCCAGCAGTGTCTGCGTCTCGCTAGATCCCGGCCGCCTTCTGGGTTCACGACCTTGCCTGGGCACAGCACTATCTACCGTTGAGGCTGTCTGTTGGCCTCCTGCCCGGAAGGTTCCCACTTGTAAAATCGGAACAATAACGTCTACCCTAGTTTTGCCTCCCTGAGGGCATCAGTGCAGTTGGTGCTTCCCGCCTGGTGGTTCTCAGGAAAAGCATACAGGTTTTGATCACCCCTATCACCAAGGGAGCACCTTTAGGTACCCGTCAGCCCCCAGGCATGAAGCTTAAGGTTCTGGTTATTCTCATCTAGCCAGGAAGTTGTTTGTTTCCTTTACTTGGTAGAGTTGACATTTCTCTTTCACATGGACTCAGAACAAAAGGTCAAGAGTGTGTGTTGGTGGGGGTGGGGACAGATGTCTTGTGCTTTGGACACTTCATACCTGCAGGCTTAGGTCAAGTGGGATCTGAGGGCCTGAGTGTGGGGTGAGTACTGGGGTGGAGAGGTACTGCTACCTGCAGGTCCAGGGGGACTTTGGGGGTGTCTACAGGGCTGGTCTGGGAACGGGACAGTTCTTGGAAGAAAGCTCCACTGATCTGGGCCAGGCTCTCCATCAGCCTTTCTGGGAAGGGGAGAAGAAGGGGTCCCAGTGCCTGTTTCCATTTATAAAACCAGCTGTTGGAGATGTGGCACCTGAGTGTGTGCGGGCTGCCTCTTCAATAATTCTCTCTCTAGGAGCGAGAACCACCTCTCCTCGATTTTAGACTAGATGAATCTGAGTACATTTAGTATGGTTAACAGTTGAACAGAAAGTTAGAAATAAGGACACGGAGGGATGCCTGGGTGGCTTGGTCGGTTAAGTGTCTGACTTCGGCTCAGGTCACAATCTCACAGTTGTGAGTTCCAGCCCTGCATTGGGCTCTGCGCTGACCGTGCAGAGCCTGCTTGGGATTCTCTCTCTCTCTCTCTCTCTCTCTCTCTCTCTCTCTCTGCCCCTCCCTCGCTTGTGCTCTCCCTCTCCAAAGTAAATAAACGTTAAAGATAAATAAATAAGGACACAGAAGCAAAGCATTATCTTAGCGTTAAACAACTTGGAAAGTAAGGAATTTACTGGGAAATCCAGTTTCCTGGGCAAAAGGATAGTGTTTCTGGTTATAATTATAGCACATCAAGAGCATCAGTGTCTTGATACAAGCATGCCCTCCCCCAGATGGAGCCAGCAACATTCCTCAGTTCTTCCAATGAATTTTTGCGCAGCCGCTGTCTGCAAAAGCTGTGGGAACCCCGCATGGTAATCTCTTATCTATCTTTTCAGGAGCCCCTGTCTCCTGGTCTTCTCTTACTTCTCAGGCCTCTCGGCCCCTCTGCAAAGTCTACGGGCTTGTCCTCCTCTCTCCATCTTACTCTGGCGCACATTTCCACCATTCGTGGGCCACGAGTCCACCAGGTAATCTGAGGCCGGAAAAAAAAATCTCCCATTACCCTGTTATTTGAGCAATAATAAAGGTACGTGCAAAGTGCCATGGTGCCAGAGAAGAGGCCTTGAAGGTTATCCTGGCGGAAGCAACTTTTATCTGAGCCTTCCGGGTGGACACAGGAAAGGGCAATGCCTGCGAAGAGACTGGTAGAGAAACGGCCGGTGGGTAGGAATGCAGACTGAGCTCAGGGGAGGGTGCACGGAGAGGTGGAGAGGAAGCTAGGAAGTAAGGCTAGAGTAAGGGGAGGGGGCTTAGAATGGAAGGGGGAGATAAAGACAGATTGGGCAATGGGGAAAGGGAGGAGGCACAGACACAGCTGGAGGCCAGTGCAGGAAGGGCTCAGACGCTCACAAAGGCACTGGTCTGTCAGATTTCAAGCACTACGCATAGTCATTCAAAGCCAGGCAGGAGGACTGCAGGCATCTGAATTTCTCGGGGGTCTAAGGTGTAGATTCCTGAACCCCGCCCCTGCCCTGGAGAGTCACTCTGGGATGAGGTCCAAGTATTTAGCCTTGACCCAAACCTTTTCTGTCTCTTGCCCTACCACCCGTGGATCTGAAGGGTGAGAAAATGTGAGAATCTCTCCTTAACCTAGGAGCTGAAGGGCAAGGCATTTAACAGGTGTGGAAAATAGAGGCTCCTATTTGCCAGATAGGAATTTTGATTTATCCTTAGCAACCACCCTGAAGGTAAGCACCATTGTTATCCCCATGGCATAGATGATAAAACAGGCTTAAGAGAGGTTAAGGAACTTGGGGGCCCAAGGCCATACAACTCATAATTACTACAGGTGGGATCCTCACCCAGCTCTGATTCTAGCTGGAGAACTAGCATAATTCAGTGGCCCAGCAAGCGGGCTTTGGAGCCGGGAATGCTTAGGTTTGAATACCGGCTCTACCCCATACTGTTTTCTAGGCCTTCCCTAAGACAGCGCAGGGCCCAGCACAACCCAGCAAGTGTGGGCCTGAGACCACTGCCACAGTCAGTGGTTTTCATAGGCCCCTCGAGATGGCACCAGAGATAGAAACTTCTAAGTTTGATTGGTGGTTAGAAAAGAGAAGTAAATCACAACACGCTGAGGCCCCTCCGCCTCAGGCAGAGGGGCCAGAGTGTGTGACTTCCGGGAAGTTCCCCAAACTATCTGAGCCTCAGTTCCTCATCTGTAAATTGGGGAAAATATCAGTTGCCATGAGGATTAAATAAGATAATATCCTCAGGACGGTTTCTGGTCTGAAGTAAGCACTTGAGGATAACTAGCTATATTATTATTATTATTATTATTATTATTGTTACAGTTTTGGCTAATTCGTACCTACCCAGTTCAGTCAGATCTCCGTTTTCTAACTGGTCTTTGAGCACTGGAGTGAGAGCCTCTCTTGTTTGAACCCCAGATGTATGCTTACTTGGTCTCTGACCGAAATCATCTAAGCAGAACTAATGCCACCATTTCTTTTGAAACCGGAATAGGTAATGTTCTCATGGCTTCTGTTGCAGGAAGCTGGTTCTTCCCACTCTCTTTAAAAAATGGATTTAAAGGGTTCGTAAAAATTATGTGTCAATTCTATCTCAATAAAGTTGGACACAAATACAGCTTTGAGGTGCCGTTGACAAAAGAATGGACTCTTTAAGCCTCCCAAATGTTATCACACATAGTTTACAGTTCAAATAGTACGAAATGAAGTGGTGAGGAAACAGAATGACCCGCAGCAGCTTCTTGCCTCGACCATCCCCACCCTCCTGGGCCAGCTCGCCAGTCCTCGGTCCTCCTTACCTCTCGCTGGATCTTCTGGTGCTTATCTCCACCTATCTTGTGTTTCTAGCTCTTAATTCTTCCATTTAAAAGAGTTTTTTAATTTTTTTTTTTTTTTTGAAAGAGAGAGAAGGAGAGAGAGAATCCCAAGCAGGCTCTGCGCTGTCAACACAAAGTCCGATGCGGGGCTCGAACCCACGAACCGTGAAATCGTGACCTGAGCTGACGTCAGACGCTCAACCGACTGAGCCACCCAGGTGCTCTGATTCATCCATTTTAGACACTATCTGTGGACTTCCTAGCAACACAGGCAAGGAGTTAGGTCTTTAACACCCCCCCACCCATTCCATTCTTGGGGTTTAGTTTTGTCACTCTTGCCCCATGATTGATAGTGGTTGCAGAATTGTGACTAGGTAAGCATTGTTCACCGCAGAGCTTGCTCATGTAGTCCGATGGCACTCGTTTCTGTCCCCTGACCCCCCGGGGTTTAAATTCTTCTCCTTCTCTTTCTGTGCTGCCCGCCACGATCACTCCTCCACTCCGCTCCAGTGCTCTGGCATGACAGTTAGTGCCGTTTCCCTCGGCTACCTCCTTGACCTGTCATACGCTGCTGTCCTGGAACCTTCCTTCGCTGCTTCCTGGGCTGGGGTTTTCCTGGCTCCCTTCTCTTCTTGCTTTCTTTACTCTCTCTCTTAATCTGCAGTTAAGAATCCCTTTCTAATATTAAAAAATAGAATGGTCTTCGGACCTGCTCGTGATCGTAGGGATCCTTTCGATATCTATTAATTGGGACAAAAAATACAGAAAGACCAAAAGTTACTATGAAGGCACTCCTGCTCTTAAGTGAATTTGTGTTTTACTCACAATAGCATCTATGAACGTGTGAAAGCCTGTTCAAAGTTTAGGCTTAGGGTTAGTTCAATCTAGCCTCAATGTCTGGTCTTCCATTTGTCACCTCGCCCCCTCAACTTGCCGTGAGACAACCCCCTCTCTTGACTTTCTATTCAGTTCCTGTGCCCTAGCAGAGACTTAAGTACTGGTTTAAGGCCCACCTTGCAGGTGCACGCTGACCATGGCTGGCCAATCAGGGTCTCCTCCTGCCAGATACAGGGTCCAAGCAGACCAATCAGAGGCTTTTTGAAGACTGGCTTTCCTTTATGAGGCTTGCTCAACCTCAGTGGAGAGTTGGAGTTACTAACGACTATCTTTGCAGTCTTGGGGCATCCATCCTGAAGCCTGAAGCCGTCATGGAGGAAAGCACAACTGAGGGATAGTTGGGGAGAGAATGACGTTTGAGCGCTAGATGCGGCCAGCTTGAAGATCTTAGGCTTCCCGGTTATGTGAGCCGATACACCGTATGACATTTTTGGCTTAAGCATATTTTAGTTGGATTTCTTTCACTGGGAGCATAAAGAGCGGCGACTGATATCCTGTCTTTGTGAACTTGGGCAGGTTATACAAGCGGTGCGTACAGACTTGGACCGTGACAACGCAGCTCCCACTAGGTCCCCTATGGCTGCCCTGTTATCAGCCTGAGCCTGAGACAGCTTGACATTGAATAGCCCGTTTTAGGGACTGGAGGAAACGACTTACCATGAGTCACTGCCCTAAAATATGCTTTCTACCCACATGCCCGGTGCCTGGAATTCTGTGGTGATGGTGGCATTCCTCAGGGTTAACCATGGCTCTCTTCAAACGGTTCTCCTTTGGAGTGTGAAGTCTGCGATATTTAACTTGTGGAAGTCCTTTCTTCTGGAGGTCCCTCTGGCAGGCAGTGGATCCAGGATGCGGTGTAGACAGACCTCGGTACACATCTCAGTTCCCAATGGCACAGTCCCTTTGCAGCTTTGCGGGCAAACCCCTAGCACTGTGTGCTGACCTTTAGGAGGTCAGTCTGTATCACATAAGGAATCCTACGCAGAGAGTGAAGAAATGGTCTCAGATTCACCCAGTAATCTCCCTGAGTCAGCCCTGAGGGCAGGGCCTGGCCCTAGGCGTTGGGAAGAGGAAGGAGATGTGATTCTTGTCTTGTCAGGGCTCCTGACCTAATAGAGAACTGCGGTTGAGTCTTCACATGGACGGACGCTGTCTTTCACTCTGCGCCATTCGTAGGTGACGCCTAGAAGAGCAGGGCCACCGTGTTGTAGCCTCTGACCCAGGACTCTGTCACATTCTGGGAGAGAGAATTATGGGCCCTCCCCGCATCCCCGCTCCTGCTGTGTCTCCTCGTGGCCACAGTGTACTTTCCCATCCCCTGGCTTGGGGCTTGGGGCTGGTTCCGTGCTTAGGCTCGAAGAGGCCCGATGGCTCTTTTGCTTGCTCTCTTACGCTTCTCTTGGGTAGCCGCTGCCTCTTCAGCCTGGGTCCCGGCAGCAACACAGGGAGAAAAGACCAGCAGTGAGAAGCAGCGCCGATCCAGCCAGCAGGGCATTAAAGTACAGCGGTAACGGCCAACCTGTGAGAATCGGTTTCCCAGCCTCCTCTGAGTTTTGAGGATGGTCTATTAGCACTGTTGTGGCAAAAGATAACAGATACATGGATTCCCTCCGTTATCAGGTTACGTACAGGTTCAGCTGCTGCAGTAGAGACCCAACACAACAGTGGTTAAGTGATTTTTTTTAATTCTTTTTTTTTAATCCTTTTTTTCGGGGGGCGGGGGGGAGAGTGCAAGCGGGGGAGGGGCAGAGAGAGTGGGGCAGAGGATCCAAAGCGGGCTCTGTGCTGACAGGCTGACAGCACAGAACCCGATGTGGGACTCAAACTCACGAACCCCGAGATCGTGACCTGAGCTGAAGTTGGATGCTTAACCGACTGAGCCACCCAGGCGCCCTTTAATTCCTTTGTTTTTAAATGTTTATTTATTTTTGAGACAGAGACAGAGATTGAGTGGGGGAAGGGCAGAGGGAGACACAAAGTCTGAAGCGGGCTCCAGGCTCTGAGCCGTCCGCACAGAGCCCGATGTGGGGCTTGAACCCACGAACGGTGAGATCCTGACCTGAGCCGAAGTCGGACACCTAACCGACTGAGCCACCCAGGCGCCCCAACAGTGGGTTAAATTAAAAAACAGCTTCTTGGGGGCACCCGGGTGGCTCAGTCGGTCAGGTGTCTGACTTTGGCTCAGGTCACGATCTTGCCGTTCATGGGTTCGAGCCCCACGTCGGGATGTGTGCGGACGGCTCGGAGCCTGGAGCCTGCTTCACGTTCTGTGTCTCCCTCTCTCTCTGCCCCTCCCCTGCTCATGCTCTGTCTCTGTCTCTCAAAAATAAGTAAACATTGAAAAGAAATTTTTTTAAGAAGCAGCTTCTTGATCTCTCATATGATAATCCGGTTAAGTACTGGATCTGGGGCTGGTTCGGTGGCTCTTATGTCAGGGAGCCAGGCTCCTTCTGTTTTCCTGCTCTACCACCCTGGGGTGTAGCCCTCATCCAGACGAGGCCTTTGTACCGTTGAAATCTTCATTTCCTCCACAGTGTGGCGCCAGACCGCTCTCTGCCGCTGCCCTGGAAACACACGCAGCCTAAGCACCATTCCTGCCTCTGCTCTGGGCCTCGGGACTTTTCTTCTTCTTGAATGAGTGTGCTCCCGCCCCCCAGCTGGTGCTCCACGCCATCCCCCAGGTCTCAACAACATACCCCCACCAGGACCACAGGAGCCAGAGCTGGTCGTGCCTGGTGGTCCTCAGGACTGAGAGGCCCTGACCTCCGTGGGGGCAGGAGCCGGCCAGCATGACCACCATGCTGGAGTCCCGACGGGACTCCCAGGTTAAGAATCCAGTTGAGCCTCCTGGTCATCCTCAATCTGCTCTGCCCTTCGTCTCCCACCCCCAAATCCCTGCCGACCTCCAGCCCTGAAGAAGCCGGAGAACCTCTGCTTCCCCCACCTCCCCGTCCGCCTTGTCCTACTTCAGTCGTTTGGTGAGCATAAAAAGGCCTGTCAAAGTGGTCCCTCTGTTTGGGGGATGGGCTCAGGAGGGGTGGGCATGTGGGTTCGGAGGGTGACAGATTCTTTCTCCAAATGCTCGCCAGGCTCCTCCGAGCCCTCTTCTTGATTCGACCTTGCTTGGCCTGTGAAGGCGAACAAACACGGACGTGGTTGCTGGCAGCTCGTGGCCGCATCCCTAGTAGGACCCTAGCCTCCCTTAAAGTGCCTGCCTGCAAAACTC
Source organism: Panthera leo (assembly GCF_018350215.1). Classification (NCBI taxonomy): domain Eukaryota; kingdom Metazoa; phylum Chordata; class Mammalia; order Carnivora; family Felidae; genus Panthera; species Panthera leo. Next base: position 167,124 of record NW_024962227.1, on the reverse strand, counting down.
CTGGCTGTCTAAAGGATTGGCTGCTGAGTCCAGCCAATGCCTGAAGATCGGGCCCCTGTCTCCCAGCTTCTGTGAGAGGGCAGGAGCTTAACTTTGAGAAGTGTCAGCAAAGCCAGATGGGTCTCATATGGGCCAGCGTCGCCTTCCTGCTTTTTGTCATCTTTCACTTCTGATCATAGAGCCCCCCACTCATTCCCTTCCCTAGTCCCTCATTCTCCCTGTGAAATACCCCATCACCTCTGTAATAATCCCAGTCGGGTGCCTGCTCACGATGAACCCTTTCCCCTACGGCACTGCAATACTATGTTACTGACTGAAATCTGTCTGGATTACTTTAAGTAGTGTCTGCTTTTGTTTGTTTTCATCAGGGGAGGTGTGCAGGATCAGCCTTTTAATTTTTTTATTTTTAATATTTATTTTTGAGAGAGAGGCAGGGTGCAAGCAGGGGGGTGGGGGAGGGGCAGAGAGCGAGGAAGACACAGACTCCAAAGCGGGCTCCAGGCTCCGCGCTGTCAGCACAGAGCCCGACGTGGGGCTCAAACCCAAGAACCGTGAGATCATGACCTGAGCCGAAGTCGGTCGCTCAACTGACTGAACCACCCAGGTGCCCCAACAGCCTTTGAAATTAAATTATTTTCAGGATCAGCTTTTTAAGTAAGCATCCCAGGGATGTTTGCGTATAGAGGTCCAAAGGCTGTATTTTGAGAAATCATGTTTCCCTGTGGAGATCTTTTCTCTGGCAGCCCTTTTGAATGGGGGCTATGTTTTCTCAGATACTGCATTGCCAATAGTCCATCCAGCTTTAATTCCAGTGAGAACGTTCCAGAGATGAAACTAAGAATCAACGCCAGGCGCTTCTCCAGTCACCTCTGGGGTTGAGTGTATGTCGTCAGCATCTAGCGCCTCACCTGCTGCCCAGCTAGAATGACACCTTTCAGGGTTTCTGACTTAGGAACACGACCACCAGGTTACTCCACGTGGACACCACCCCCCTTTTACAAAGCCTTTGAACACCCACCCATCAGGAGGGGTTTGCTGGATGATGTTGGTTGGCTCTTGACACCCATTTCTAGCCCCTTCTTTGCAGGTCCTGGAAACCCACGAACCATCGTTGACAGATTCCCTCGACAGCAGAATTGTGCCAATAAAGCGTACCTGTGTGAAATTTGGAAGGCGGAGGTGGAAGGAGGTGGAAGCCATGCTTTTCTCCTCTGTAGCAGCAGACATGCGGGCCGAATGTTGGAGTCCATACTCCCCACCAGTCAGGCTTGGGGCCATGGGGCTGTAGTGACCCCGGCAGCGGCTTCCCGAAGTTTCCTGACCGAGTGGCAGCAGCAGCTTTGAATCTATGGAGAGCAACTGTGGTAAAGTAACCTGAGAGCTAGTGGTGCGATTCCCCCCTGGCCCTGACCTTCACCACCGCGAGCCCCACCAGTGGTGAGCACCAATTGCTTGTATGACCTTTGTGTGTGTGTGTGTGTTTGAAATATCTAGAATGGTTTGTTTTCCTGGCTATGGTAGTTTTAAAATATGTTCACAAAACTGAGGGTTGATGGGGGGTGGGAGGGAGGGGAGGGTTGGGGATGGGTATTGCGCCTGGGTGGCTCAGTTGGTTGAGCGTCTGACTTTGGCTCAGGTCATGGTCTCACCATTCATGGCTTCGGGCCCCGCATTGGGCTCTGTGCTGACAGCTCAGAGCCTGGAGCCTGCTTCAGATTCTGTGTCTCCCTCTCTCTCTTGTTCTCTCTTCAAAATAAACATTAAAAAAGATGTTTTTTGAGGAATAAATGTTTATTGTTGTTTTTAAAAAATTTTTTTAAATGTTTATTTTGGAGAGAGAAAGAGACAGAGACATAGAGTGCGAGTGGAGGGGTGGCAGAGAGGGTCATAATCTCGTGGTTGGTTCATGGGTTCGAGACCCGCATCGGGCTCTGTGCTGACAGCTCAGAGCCTGGAGCCTGCTTCATATTCTGTGTCTCCCTCTCTCTCTGCCCGCATGCTCTGTCTCTCTCTCTCCCTCTCTCTCAAAAATAAACATTAAAAAAATTAAAAGAAATACGGCAAGGTAGCATTTGAGACTGATAAGTATTGTGCAAATTTGAGGTCGTGTTATAGAAACAACATTTTCTAAGCTTCACTTTATGAACCACATTTGAGCTAATGGAAATATTCCAAAATAGGAGAATGGAGTTGCCTGGAATCCCGGCCCACACTTCGGGAAGCCCAACTATGCACAGATGGGTCTTCTTGGTTTCTCGTCAGCTCTGTCTCTGTGTCCACCTCTCTTCTTCAAAAAGTCACCACCGGCCCCCGCTCCACCCAGCTCATGAAGGAGTTTGAGCTGGCATGAGGAGTTTCTGCCCTTGTGACCTAAGAGTGACTAAAGGGCCTAGTACTGCGCCTGGCTCAAAGCAGGTGCTCAACAAACAGTAGCGGCCACCATCCTCATCGTTATAATTATTGATTCTTTGATGGTAACCATGGCTTAGACGTCTCTGTACCCCTGCACCCTGCAGCAGGGCAGTATAACCGTCAGCAGGCTTTGGAGTTAACAGGCCTGGATTAAACCCCTACCTGGCAGTTTTGGATTTGCGGCCTTGGGCACCTGAACAGGGTACCTACATCCTTTAAGCCCTGTCCCCTTATCTGCCAGATGGGGATAATAAAGTATGTTTTCACGGACTGTTGGGCTAAATTAAGACTGCAAAACACCCAACCCAGGCCTTGACACCAAGTAAGCAAATAGTAAACTAGGTGCTGCTGCCGCTTCCGATTACTGTTACTCTCTAGTCTTGTGCTTTCAACACAGTTATTTGTTGGCTCACTGAAGTCACCACACAGAGACAGACACTTGGTGGCCGTTCTCACTAAAACGCTGGGGGAACGGGAGCAGGCACCAGGAGAACAGGTGTCCTTGCCCAGCAGCAGCAAACTAATAAAGCCGAAGAGGCACTGATGGGCCAATCACCCCGCTTGGAACCGTTCCTACCAACCCTGCCAAACCTGCTGGGCTGTGCCCCAGTCCTACTGTCCCCTCGGGGGACTCTGTTGGTGGCCAGCGGTTGGTGCCATATTCCATCACCTATCGCTAAGCCACCAGCATTTATTTGGGGGCATTTAAAGAGATTGTCAGGGGCGCCTGGGCGGCTCAGTCGGTTAAGCATCCGACTCTTGACTTCAGCTCAGGCTGTGATCTCACGGTCGTAAGATCGAGTCCCTCGCATCGGGTTCCACACTGAGCACACAGCCCGCTTGGGACTCTTTCTCTCCCTCTCTCTCTGCCCCTCCCCCCTTGCTCTCTTTCAAAATAAACAGACATTAAGAAAAGAGATTATCAAACCTTGTTAATTCAGGATTTCTTTTATTCACTACTGTATTTTGACTCTGACGTCCTTTTTCTAAAACCTGTCATTCATGTACTCAGAAAGCATAGATGACTTCATTATTTTTAATGTTTATCTATTTTTGAGAGACAGTGTGTGAGCTGGGGGGAGGGACAGAGAGAAAGGGAGACAGAGGATCTGAAGTGGGCTCTGTGCTGACAGCAGAGAGCCCAATGCAGGGCTCAAACTCCCACACCATGAGGTCACGACCTGAGCCAAAGTCGGATGCTCACTGGACTGAGCCACCCAGGCACCCCGACTCCTCCCAACATCCTAAATGTGACTGGTTAACGCCCTCCTCTGCAGAAGTGGAGGGATGTTTGCGTCTTCTGCACGTTGTGCTGCATTATCTCTTGGAATCGTGCAGCCCTGATCTGAGCTGGGTAGGAAAGCAGTGGTAGGTGTGGTGCTGGGCTGAACTGGAGAGAGCCCAGCCGCACGCATCCGACCCTCAGTGGGGTCAGCAGAGGCTAGTGGGGTACAGGTGAACAGTAAGTGCCCCCACCAATAAGTTTTCTGAAATAAAGGCCTGAGCAGGGCAGTCCTGGGTAATTACTGCTCTCACACATTCTTTACTCTAACCCTCCAGCATCTCCCTGCTAGCTCTCTGAGGGTGGGGACTTTTTTTTTTTTTTTTTAAAGAAAACAAACAAAAAAACCCAATGGGAATTATCTACTAGCTTGTAAGGTTGAGGAACACCCTACTTCCAACTACACATTTTGTGTCTGAGTTTGAGCTCTTGGGAAGAAAGACAGGCCTCAGCCCTACAGTGGAGGTCGGCTCAGCGATCCAAATATTCTGGCAACCCCAAAGACCTCACAGAGGGGCCAGAGAGAGATGATCCTCTATGGGCAGGGGGTCAAGCGCGTTGTGAATAACTGGTATTTGGTGAGCCAGGGGAGAGAGCACCAGAATAGGCTGTTAATTAACTTAATAGTCTAAGCCCCTTGAAGATACGTTTTCCAGTTTCCAGAGACTGACCGTATCAGGGAAATGACGGAAAGATGCCCCGTTCACCCTACTTTGCCCATACTGTGTCTTGTGGAAATACTGGCTACCACGAGGGACTCTGGCTTCAGTCCTGCTTCTCTCGCCTGTGGCCCCTGTTGTCTGTAGATAAATATTTAACCGTTTACGTTTTAATTCCTTACCACGTGGCTAGAATTGGTTATGGATTTATACATTTTAATATGAGAAAAACAAGTATTTTATAAGCAATGCTGAGAAGCCAGTATCGGAAAGTAAACTTTGTAGGTGGCCTGAGGCAGGACGGCGTTCACTCTGTGACAATCTCACATGCTGTCTCACTCTCGTCACCCAGCTCTTCAGTAGTGGAATCTGTGGTCCGAGTCTTCTCTGCTGTGGCTTTGCCAGCCTCCCTGGGAAAAGGAGAAGAATGCCAAGGCTTTGACTCTCGAAAGGAACAATTCAACTCTTCATAATTTCCTCGTTTTAGAGAAAATCTTCCCCAATCACGTACCCTAGTTCCATCTTGAAAATCTCATCTTCATCAGAAGAATCCTTGTCGTGTAGCTTCTGTGCCATGTTTTTCTTGCGTGTGGCATTGAGGGGTCTGTACATGTCCCTAAGCCAAAGTGGCCGCCTTCTCCAGAAAAAGCCCTCCTAGAAAACAGAAAGGACAACGTTAGGTCTGTTTCCCCTGCCTTCTCCAGCCACGGTACTTTATCCTCCTCAGATTTACCTGATTGTCACTTTCCTCTGAGCATCTCTTACGCAGCAGAGATCCAAAGAAGCCCCTTGAAGGAAACACACACACACAGACAATTAGTGATTCGTACCATTTTCCATGCCTCTCACAATGTATTTCTCCAGTCTTATTAGCAAGCAAAATCAACACAGACCTGGGATCTCAGAAATAATTCCATACATGCTGGGCTTTCAGAATTTTCCTGTGTCTGTCCATAATGGCCCCACAGTGTCCCTGGGAGACCTTTGTATGTAACTTGACATGAAGTATAGGCAGGATTTTCACCCTGCTCACCTTCTGGCCCTTGGCCAAGTGCCCTTGTGCAGTCAACAAACTGGGTGACCACACGGCAGAAGCACCTAACTCTCTCCAGAAGCATTTTACATCAGTCCCCGCCAGGCTTAGCCTCACAGGCATCATTTGCTGGCGGGTGGGGAGGTGTTTCTATTTTCCTAGCTGCTTTACCTTACAAGATGAATCGCACCGAGTGAATGCCTGAGTCCAACCAGCAGTTATCTAGCTCACTGACTTTCACACTGCAGGCAGATGAGTGAGTGAGTCGTGAAATCACCTGAAAACACACGGCTAGCGCTAAAACACAAAATACTCTTTTTGAATACAAATGGAATAGGGGGTACCTGGGTGGCTCAGTCAGGTGAGCAGCCCAAGTCTCGATTTTGCCTCAAGTGATGATCTCACAGATTGTGACATCGAGCCCTGTGTCTGGCTCTGTGCTGATAGTGTAGAACCTGCTTGGGATTCTCTCTCTCTCTCTCTCTCTCTCTCTCTCTGCTCCACCCTCCCCCCCAAATAAATAATAAACTTAAAAAAAACAGAACAGAAAGAATCAGAGTGTATGGTAAGTTTGTTTTAGAAGGTACTTATGTCTATACGGTATGTGTGCACTGAGTTGTGACATAAAATGCAGTTCACAGCCCAAGAACAGTGTAGTCAGAGACGTGCCCAACTGGAAAGGAACCATCTTCTTTCTGGTTCTAGTGGTACTAGTGATACAACCGTCCGGCAAGATATCTTCCTTTTCTCCTTCTCCATCTCATTATTATAAAAGGAAGAGATAAATGATTATCTAAGGTCTCTCCCAGTTCAAATTCTATTGGGTCTGGATAAAGGGAATGGAGAGCGGGGCCTCGAAAACCAGAAGGAGGAAGAAGGAAGTTTTCCCCCTACTTTACGGGAGGGACTCATGTATTCTACCTTCCATCATGCTTGAAGACTAGCCCCTTCACCCCACGACTTTTGGCCCTCCCTATCCCTTCTCCAGAGCCTCTGAGAAGGTCTGTGGCCAGGCCTGATGCCCACCGCCAGCGGGAACGGGTCTGAACATTTCCACCCCCGTCCCCCCACGATCTTTCTTTAAAGGTCTAGTGAGCAGGTGCTCTGTGCCAGTCCCATTCTAACTCGGGTTTGGCTGGGCAGCTAACTTTGCTGGATCCAGGCAAAGCATTAGGCCAAATATGTATTCTTTCTGCCTTTGGTGATTTCCTGGCTGTAAAACAAGGGGATTGAAATAGATGAGTTTGAAAATCTAGTTCTAAAATTCTACTTTAACGATTGCCAGACTAATATTTACCTTGAGCTTCCTTCTTTACCTTCCTTGGCTGCTGTTCTATGAGAATAAATCTGTTTTGGAAGAAAACATGATCACAGTTACCCATCACAATAACCACTCCCTCCACATCTTTATTCATTCCTTTGCATTTTAGGTCTTATCTACCCAGTGAGATGATAACTTTTCCTAGGACAGGAATTTGTTGAATAGTCCTTTGACTCTTCAATAACACCTAACTCGCGTGCAGCTGGTAATACATTTTACTGACTGCCTCAGATAACATTCAACAGGTAATTCCTAATAAAAATTCTTGGGAGGAGGAAAAGAAAAGTGTCTACCAGAAACCTAAACAGCAGCACTGTTTTAAAATCAAGGACAAGAGTAGGATGTCTGTTATCACTGCTGCTATTCATTGGTGTTGAGGAGGTCCTAACTGATGCACTGGGGAAAAATGGAGTCGTGGAAAGGAAGAACTAAGACATATTTGCATATGAAATTACAGACAAACTAAAAGGCCCAAGAGAATCAACTAAAATTTTGTTGGAAGAAACATGAGAATTCAGCAAGATGGCTAGATATATATAAAATCAAGAGATCAACATGTAAACCTCAATGACTTTCCTATGTTCCATAAATAATTAATCAAAAGACGGAAGAATTATCCCATTTACAATTATCAATAAAAAGGCATAAAGTACCTAGGAATAAACTTAGCAAAGAATGGGTAAGACCTATGAGATGAAAACACTAAAGCTCTTCTGAAGGACATTAAGAAGAAACGAATACGTGATGTGAGACACTATTTTCCGAGAATAGTGTAAAGATGTCAGTTCCCTTCAAATTAACCTACAAATTCGGGGCAATCCCATTCAAATCCCAAGACAGTTTTTCAAACAAAAACTGGCCAGCTGACATTTGGTAGAGAAAATGTGCAAGCATAGCTACAAAATGGATGAAGAAGAAGATCACAGAGCAGACGTTAAAATACGTTCTTACAGAGCAACTGCAGTTAAGTATGTAGCGTGATACTGATACAGGAAAAGAAAACCAGGTTGATAGAATAGAGTCCAGATAACACTAGTATTTTGGATCCATGAAGAAAGAATGAACCATTCAATAAAAGATTTTAAAGTAACTGGATCTTTATGCAAGGGAAAAAAGTTAGATCCCCTACCTCGACCGTACCAAAACACCAGACAGATTCCATACAGATTAAAAATAAATAAATCACAACAAATATTATAAGAGTACAGAAGAAAATATCAGAGACTATTTTTATACCATGAGGCGAAAAGGCCTTGTTAACGAGGCCCATGTCCCATAAGCCATGAGGCAGATATGGTGACGGACTGTCCACACCCCCTGTTCATCGTAGTCCTTGCCCCCTTGATCCCCTGGATTGTTTGTCCTCTTCCTGTTGATTTATAAAACTCTCTTCATATGAAATATATTAATCCTTTCAAGGGCTTTCACTGAATTTCAATGTTTCAAATATTTGTCAGTGTTTTTATCGTGAAGGAGACGGAACAGTGGGATAGGAGCACAGGCTGACTGCAGGCACAGCTGGGTTCTGCTTTGGGTTTTGCCACAGGGGCCTTAAGCTGATCCCCTTCTATGTAGGAAAGAAGGATGGTGATATCATCCTCACAGGACTGTGGGGATTAAATCAGATGTCTGGTTTATTCCAAGCAGAAATCAGACAAGACGATCAAATCTATCAAATGTTTCTGCATGTGGTATCAGGTCACAAAGCTTTTTCTCACCACAAGATTATAAAAGTATTGATTCTGTTTTCTTCTAGCACTTTGATGGGTTCCTGTTTCTCTTTTTTTACATGTACTGAAATATGTTTTTTTAAGGTGAGAAATAGGGATCTGTTGTTATTTTCCTCCCAAATAATTAAGCAGTTGTTCTATTACCATTTATTTATTTTCTTCCACTGATTTGAATACTAAAAGGTAACATTTCAATGTTTATTTATTTATTTTTGAGAGCGACAGAGAGAGAGAGTAAGAGTGAGAGAGGGGCAAAGAGAGAGAGACACACACACAGAATCCAGAGCAGGCTCCAGGTTCTGAGCTGTCAGCACAGAGCCCAACACAGGGCTCGAACTCCTGAACCATGAAATTATGACCTGAGCCAAAGTAGGACGCTTAACCAACTGAGCCACCCAGGCGCCTCTAAAAGGTAACATTTTAAAAGTCCTAGTCACCCACGGATCTGTCTATTGCTGGACTCTGTAGGCTACTTCACATAAATATTACGTTGCATTATTCCTCATTGTGAAATTGACACAATGCCTCATCTCTTCCTTTGAACATCATTATTGTCCACTACAGGAAAAAAACTGCATGGTCTCTGACCTCAAAAAGTGTATCATCTAAGTAGGGAGAGGAAATAATGAAACCACATAAAAAAAATATAAACACAAGGTTAAACCACATAGGAATTTAAAACAGCAATAGGAGTTTATAGAACTTCCCAAAAGCAAAAGGCTGCAGGCCACCTCAAGATGCAGAGTACTGACTGGACAATGGCCAATGATTTCTCTTCCCAGAGGTCATGGTAAGTTGACCCCACGCTAGTTCCTAGGCTCTTAGGCTGAGAAATCAGACTCTGATCTCATCAAGAGAGAACGCACTTCTTTCTGCATGGAGGCAATATCACCTTACCAATGTCACAGGATTGATCAAAATCAGAATGTCAGGTCATGACTTGACAATAAGGAAAACATCCATTCCACCCATTCCACAGATAGGGCATCTGTGTCCACATGATTGGGACTCCTGTCTCCTGTGGAGACAGGCCTCTGTGGCACACTGAAGTATAATCAGAAGGCTATTTGGTGAGAAGAGAAGTGGAAGAAAAGTAATTAGCTGAATCCAGTGTTTCATGGAAAGGACGGAGGTAGCTAGATCCATCCATCTGCCCCGCGGGCACAGCCCGGCTGGTGGGCCTGACTCTCATCTGCTGCCTGAGGTGCCATCTCTACTCTTAGGCAAGGCTAGGTGGGCACTGCCCATGTTGGTCTCTTCCTCACCATTTCTATGCTTTTACTACTGACCAACCCTCCAGAAGACAGACATGTTTCTCCTTAGCAGTTAATACATCCAGTCAGGTTTTACTCAAGTCTGATAGACCAGGAAGCCTTACATATCTCTGCTCTGATCCATGACCCTGATATTTCTCTCTTGAGGAGCTGCCTTTTAACAAACTGTTTAGCATATTTTTGTTATCAGGGGAGGGGAATGCGTCACTGCAGACCCTAAGAAATGGTGACAATCTCACAGAAGGACTAGGTCCAGGAGTATTACAGTATTCGGGGAAGGCTTTGTGAAGAAAGATGAACTCGAGTTGGCTTTTGAAGGCTCACGGGACTTCCACCAGCAGAGTGAAATAAAGGAATTTCAAGTGGGCAAAGTCACCAACAAAAGTAGGAATGGGCATGGTCTGACTAGGGGATGGTGAGGGGCTGCTTTGGCTGAAATGGAGGGTTGCCATGACAGATGGCAATATAGATATAGATATAGATATATATAGATAGATAGATATAGATATAGATATATAATAAGCATATGTATATTTGAATAAATATATTGAATATATATTCAATTCATACATAATTGAATAAAAGGTAAACAGGCAAGCTCCAGGAATAGGCAACTGTAATTATGACACGCTCTGAGTAGCCTGATGCAGGATTTTAGCTGCAGGGTTTTAACTGAACCTGTTTACACAATGCCTTGCGAAGTGGAGGAGAGAGCTGTAGGCACATCTAATTAATCAACAAGATGACACTTTTATCTCTAAGCCATGCCCTTTCTTCCAAGATGACTGATAGCTCCATGAGGGTGAAGACTATTTCTCTCTCATCATTTTAGCCAACGAGGAAAGAAATCAGTGGTAGTAGGAGGATGACTGGTGAGTGCATCGAATCGACATCATTTTTTTGAGTTGAAGAAATTTTACTATCATGTCAACTGTGGCCTTCTTAGACCTAATGTCTCAGAACAAGCTAATGGCTTGTTATCTTGGTTACAATCCACAGATGTCTCCCGGCAGTGGGGTTCCTTTTAAAATCCCTGGAATATACTTTGCAATAAAAGGACAAAGCATATCTCAGTCCTCCAGACTGAAGAGGGATATCACGTCGTGATAGGTGGGAAAGTGGCTTTGATTTTCAGTTTGTGGGTTCTGAATCTACTGTAAAGAAGGAATATAGTCTGGGAATCGGAATTAATTGTTGTCCTTACCTCAATGAGACAGAACACTATGATCAAAATCATCACTACTACAGTCACAGATATTGCCAAGATGAGTTTGTTGTTATAGCCATAGCCTGGAACTTCTTTTGTGAGCTAAAAAAAAGGGAAAGAACAATTTTTTTAGAAAACAGAGATAGGATGAAAGTTAACTATTCTTTAACGACTCTAAAACCCCATTCTTTCCGATGAATCGCTTATAGGTTCTTAAGGAATATACCAAATCTAATGTGATATGTAATCTTAATCATTAGCATTTTCTTCAAGACTTGATGTATCTTGTATGTTAGGTCCTCTTTTTGTCTCCTCTGGGAACAGCGGCACTGTTTCCTAAATGAGCAAAGTGGCAGATCACTGCCTTAGCCAAAATTATGTGGCCAAGACAAGACCCGGACTAGGAGCCCCCGGTCCTTGTGCTTGGGTCCATGTCCTAAACCACCTAAATGTCGAGACCCCACATTTGGGGATTTATCCTCACCTCCCTTGACTCCTGCTCTCTCTGTTCACTCTGGACTTCTGTGCTCTCATTGATATAATTCTCATTTTTCCATAGGTCCGTATCCCACTCTGCCTTGGACACCTTTACTTCTTGCTGCTCGCTGAGAAGCTTCATCAGGAGGCCTGTTCTGGAGATGAGCTTGGCACAGGCCAGCTGCACCTGGGTCTCAGAGCAGTCCATTTTCAAAGTCCGGATAACATGAGAAATGAGCCTTCTCACATCATTGCTGGGGATGAGGGACTGTAGCTGCTGGTTTAACTGAATTTCAAACAGATCACCCGAGGACGAGAGCTTTGACACAGTGAAGCCTGTGGCTTTTGGGGGCAAGCCAGTGCCCGCATTGTGGTATTCCCGTTGTGTATCATTGGTTTGTTTAACGGTCGGCATAGAGTTGTCTGCAGTAACAGTAGAATTAGCAGTGGAAAGATTCTTACGGTCTGTGAATTCAGGGAGGGTTTGTTCTGGCATAGTAGTGTTTCCTGTAGAAATATTTTCTTCAGAAACATTTTGAGCAGTAGTGTTCTCTACAGTAGTGTTTTCTCTGTAAGTTCCTGAAGGAGCAAATAATTCTGGAAAAGGATTTTTCTGAGGACTCAGTTCTCCCGGAGATGAAAAATCCTCTCGTGAAGGGGAATTTATGAGGCTCCTGACTGCAGAGGATGGAGGCCTCTTTGCAAGCAGCTGTCTATTACTGAGTGAACTTTCCTTTCTGGACTTTCGATTCAGTTTGGCCTTGGGTGTTCTGTGGACCACACGGGAGCGACTTTTATGAAAGCGGTGTGTCTTTCTGGGGAGTGAGGCTGGTCTGAAAGCCTTCATATTTCTAACTCTAGCATTTGCATCTTCTAAAACAAAAATGGTGTACGTTAAGTCTTTTGATTCTTTTTTCACGTCAGGTGGGGATTTTGGAGCGGGGGTGGCAGAAGGCCTGCCCAAAGAGTATTGCTTCAGGAAAGAAGAGACCGCTGCCTTGTGCTCATCTACGAACGAAGGCTCTGTATTGAAGGAGCTTCCCACTGATTTGCTGGGCCTGTGCGCCACGGGAAGCTCCCCTGGGGATGGTCTCCTGAGCCTTCTTTCCTTGGGAGCGGGGGTGGCAGAAGGCCTGTCCAAAAAGTATTGCTTCATGAGAGAAGAGACCGCTGCCTTGTGCTCATCTATGAACGAAGGCTCTGTATTGAAGGAGCTTCCCACTGATTTGCTGGGCCTGTGCGCCACGGGAAGCTCCCCTGGGGATGGTGTCCTGAGCCTTCTTTCCTTGGGAGCGGGGGTGGCAGAAGGCCTGTCCAAAAAGTATTGCTTCATGAGAGAAGAGACCGCTGCCTTGTGCTCATCTATGAACGAAGGCTCTGTATTGAAGGAGCTTCCCACTGATTTGCTGGGCCTGTGCGCCACGGGAAGCTCCCCTGGGGATGGTGTCCTGAGCCTTCTTTCCTTGGGAGCGGGGGTGGCAGAAGGCCTGTCCAAAAAGTATTGCTTCATGAGAGAAGAGACCGCTGCCTTGTGCTCATCTATGAACGAAGGCTCTGTATTGAAGGAGCTTCCCACTGATTTGCTGGGCCTGTGCGCCACGGGAAGCTCCCCTGGGGATGGTGTCCTGAGCCTTCTTTCCTTGGGAGCGGGGGTGGCAGAAGGCCTGTCCAAAAAGTATTGCTTCATGAGAGAAGAGACCGCTGCCTTGTGCTCATCTATGAACGAAGGCTCTGTATTGAAGGAGCTTCCCACTGATTTGCTGGGCCTGTGCGCCACGGGAAGCTCCCCTGGGGATGGTGTCCTGAGCCTTCTTTCCTTGGGAGCGGGGGTGGCAGAAGGCCTGTCCAAAAAGTATTGCTTCATGAGAGAAGAGACCGCTGCCTTGTGCTCATCTATGAACGAAGGCTCTGTATTGAAGGAGCTTCCCACTGATTTGCTGGGCCTGTGCGCCACGGGAAGCTCCCCTGGGGATGGTGTCCTGAGCCTTCTTTCCTTGGGAGCGGGGGTGGCAGAAGGCCTGTCCAAAAAGTATTGCTTCATGAGAGAAGAGACCGCTGCCTTGTGCTCATCTATGAACGAAGGCTCTGTATTGAAGGAGCTTCCCACTGATTTGCTGGGCCTGTGCGCCACGGGAAGCTCCCCTGGGGATGGTGTCCTGAGCCTTCTTTCCTTGGGAGCGGGGGTGGCAGAAGGCCTGTCCAAAAAGTATTGCTTCATGAGAGAAGAGACCGCTGCCTTGTGCTCATCTATGAACGAAGGCTCTGTATTGAAGGAGCTTCCCACTGATTTGCTGGGCCTGTGCGCCACGGGAAGCTCCCCTGGGGATGGTGTCCTGAGCCTTCTTTCCTTGGGAGCGGGGGTGGCAGAAGGCCTGTCCAAAAAGTATTGCTTCATGAGAGAAGAGACCGCTGCCTTGTGCTCATCTATGAACGAAGGCTCTGTATTGAAGGAGCTTCCCACTGATTTGCTGGGCCTGTGCGCCACGGGAAGCTCCCCTGGGGATGGTGTCCTGAGCCTTCTTTCCTTGGGAGCGGGGGTGGCAGAAGGCCTGTCCAAAAAGTATTGCTTCATGAGAGAAGAGACCGCTGCCTTGTGCTCATCTATGAACGAAGGCTCTGTATTGAAGGAGCTTCCCACTGATTTGCTGGGCCTGTGCGCCACGGGAAGCTCCCCTGGGGATGGTGTCCTGAGCCTTCTTTCCTTGGCCATGTTCTCCACAGATGGCTGGGCGCTCTGTTTCCTCTGGATGTTCTGACGTCTCAGTTCTTTTAAGTGCCTTTTCCGTATGCCCTTTGGGCCCTTGATGACCTTGTTCACTCTCAGGAACTTTTTCCCCACACTCTCAACCTCGTCTAGGCTCTTCTCCTGCGGTTGGGCAGTTTCCAATTTCTTTGGAAAGATTTGACGTTTAAACTTGGGACCTAAAAGGCTGGAATGTATAAGCATGGCCATTTTTTCTTTCTTTTTCACGTCATCAATTTTTTCCTGAATTTCTGCATCTAACAAATTTTCCAGAAAGTAGAGTTTTCTCAGTTTATCCTTGTAAGTTGAATTGTTGGATCCAGGTTTAAGAGAAGGGTCCCCTGTGTCGTTCATCGAGTGACCCACGGGCTTGTCTCCCTCTTGCACATTTGAAAACAGAAGTTTAATGAACGGTAACAGCGTCGATTCTACGTCTTCTAGATTGCCCTCCGAGAAATAAGGCAATATGTAATTCAGTGCACTAATGACATCACTTTCGTCATTGAAGTCTAGCTGCTCATTCATAAAGGCTGACAAACTGACACGATCTATGTCTGAGGACGCCTTCTCTGGCTCAATAGTCAGCTCCGTGCTGGCGCTCTTCTTTCGAGCTGTCAATACCTTCATGAATGATCCTTCTGCCTTCCTTAGGTATACTTCCTGATCTGTCGAAGAAGAAGAAGAGATGAGTTTTGATAATGAAAGACTGACAGCACAGCTCTTTGTCAATGCACAGTCATACGTCCCAGTCAAGCAAATTAAGAATCAGCAAATACTCGAGCGCCATTTAGAGAGGAGACGAACTCAAACTTGGACCCACGATTGGCAACAACAAAAGGACAAAAAGATGTGTTTTGAAAAAGTAGCTATTTCCTCAGAACATTCCACAGTGTGAATAAGTATATTTAGAGTTATTCCATTGGTCCCTAAGGGCCGATTGCCCAGGCCTCAAGAAAAGCCAAGGCCGGAAGATACTCGGCTAAACTGTGTGCAGCTCTAGTGCGACTCCTGGCATTCACATACCCCACCCTGTCCTGCTTCGGGGGCAGAGGGAGCGCGAGTCTTCCTCCTTCTACGTCTTCAGTGGGCTTGAGTTCTTGCTACCATCACATATGCCCGGGACAACACCCGTCACCAGCAGGTCCTCATCTGGACACGCCCTCTCCGCCCACCCACCAATTCTTTTGCTTGGTCCCTGCTCCCATATATCGCACCTCCCGTAACATAAGCTCTAGACAGAAAAAACTAAACACAAGACCCGCTAAGTCCACCCTGGTTCTTTGCTTAAATTTGGGCAGAGATGTGGGGTATAGGTTAAGAGATTTTCCAGCTATGAGAGAGATGCCACTGTGGGGCGTTCAAAAAAATCAACGGAATGATACTTGAGGTTTTAAAATGCAGAAGGGATAAAGAAACTTTGGTCAAATGCCTACTTTGCTTTCATTTCCTTTCATTTCCAGATTTCTAGCTTTACTGAGAGAACCATCCAGAGCTTCCAACTACATGAAGGTCAAGCGTACAGCTTGTGTACACTGAACAGCACTGTGCAGCTGGGTTTTTCCAGAAGAATTAAAAGTATTTTTAGTGGTGCTGGTGAGAGTCGGAGGAGGAGGTGATAAAGGTCACGAGAGAGGAGGAGCAGCGGGCTGGCGGAGCGCCCAAAACGGGAGAGGAGACTCGAGTGCTAGGCTAAGGCACCTCTGATCTCATTTTTCCTCGCCTGTCAAAGGAGATAAAAAAAAAAATGCCTATTCTGCCCACCTCTAAGGGAGAAGGGAGTAAGATAAGTGGTAAAACACTGTTTTGGAAAATAAGCAACACCACTTATAGAAGTAGCAACGTGTAATTTATGCTGTGCCCTAGACCATTGACAGGGACCCATATTCAAGCTATCCAGGTGCAAAAGCACATTTTGGAAGTCACCAAGTTAGTGCCAATAAAACCTAAGAACAGAAAAATACCTAAAAGCACCCGTGTTTTGGATAGAAAAGCTTAAGATTCAGAACAAGAGTTGGACAGCCCAAGGATAGAAGAGCCCTCTCATCCGTTAGAACGGTTGGGTAGCAGCTTCTGGTTAGGGCACAGAAACACAGAGGCTCCAAATAAAACTTTTTCAGAAATCAGCATCACTTGTACTCTTACACACTTATAAAAACAACAAAATAAACAAAAAGGTATCTCCACCTGTCCTATAAGACAAAGGGCACCTGAGACCTAACGCACGTAAAATCAGCTTATAAGCTGTGATGCACTATGTGAACAGGTTTTCATTTGGGGGTAGTTGACTTAATAATGTAACTGAGAATCTGACTTTTAACAAAGGAATAGTTCTTAGAAATTTAGGGATCTGAACTCTGAATGAGTAAAAATAATGCAATGACATCATTAGTTTAAAAATTTACCATTGTTAGGGTGCCTGGGTGGCCCAGTCAGTTAAGCATCCCTTTGGCTCAGGTCATGATATCACAGTTCAGCCCCGCATGGGGCTTGCTGCTGTCAGTGTAGAGCTTGCTTCGGATTCTCTGTCCCCCTCACTCACTCTCTGCCCCCTCCCAGCTCACGCACGTGAATGCTCTCTCTCTCAAAAATGAATAAACATTAAAAAAAATTATCATTGTTGATTAAAAATAAAAGTTAAACCACAAATAAAATAAAAATTTACAAATTTATCATCAGGCAATTAGGACTTACCACAACGTGTGCCATTTGTCAGACATGCACTGTCACAATGTAGCTTGACGGTCTTACAGACAACCTCAATAGTATTTTTAAATTGGCAGAGACAGCAGGCCATACGGCTAGGTAAAATCCTATAAATGGAAACACAGACAATTAAATTAGTGGTAAAGGAGTTACTCGAGTAGGTAGAAGAGGCGGGCCAAAGTCATCACAGGGCTTTGCAAAAAGGAATTCTTGAGGCACATGGCCTGGATGGTTGGGTAGGGACCAGTTGGCCAACTGCTGCTCTTGAATATTATAAATACACAGATAGAAGGACAGAGGTGCCCAACGGAAAGGTAAGGATGACATGGGGTATGGTACCCTTAGAATGAGATAGAGATTAGAACTGGGTGACACTGATCAGTAGTTTAATACACAGGTAACTCCTTCCAAGCCAAAAGTCTCACTTCGGGTTGAGAGCACACAGAAAGAGGGTAGACTTCTAAGAGTTTGAATAAATCTGAAATATGGCCCATACTGAGGATAAAAAGCAATCAACTTTGGCTCAGGTCATAATCTCGTGGTTCATGGGTTTGAGCCCCACATCAGGCTCTGTGCTGAGAGCTCGGAGCCTGGAACCTGCTTCAGATTTAACTTCCTCTCTCTCTACCCCTTCCCTGATCACTCTCTGTGTCTTAAAAATAAATAAATGTTAATTTTTTTTTTTAAAAAGCAATCAATCAAAAACTAATCCATAATCTACACAAATGCTACAATTAGCAGACAAGGACATTTAAAAAAGTTATTATAACAGTATTTCATATATGGAAAAAACCCCATGCCTCTCCTTAACTCAATGAATTGTGCAACAAC
Source organism: Panthera leo (assembly GCF_018350215.1). NCBI lineage: Eukaryota > Metazoa > Chordata > Mammalia > Carnivora > Felidae > Panthera > Panthera leo. The sequence continues at coordinate 149,452 of NW_024962227.1, read as the reverse complement.
TTCAAGTGGCCTAATATATGTATACTTAGAGTCCACGAAGGAGAGGAGATATAAAAAAAATTTGAAAAACTAATAGCCCCCACATTTCCAAATAAGTAAACCCTATAAACTCACAAATCCAGCAAGGTCAATGAAATCTGAGCACAACATGGATTAAACTACATGTTTAGTTTAATCCATTAAACACGGATAAAACTACACCACGGCACATGATAATCAAACTGGTCAAAGCCAGTGATAAAGAGCAAATCTTAAAAGCAGCCAAAGGAACAAAACCACACATGACACACAGAGCAACAAAGATATAACAATGACAACATATTTCTTGTTGGAAATAATGTAAGCCAGAACTCGGTGGGGCAACATCTTTCAGGCAGTGAAAAGGAGAGGGGGACCAAATAGCCATCAAGCTAGAATTCTATACCCAAATCTTTCAAAAATAAAAGCAAGATAGACTATCTGAGACATACAAGAGCTGGAAGAATTCATCATTAGCAGGCTTACACTGTAGAAATGCCAAAGGAAGTATTTTTTTAAATGTTTATTTGAGAGACAGAGAGAGAGGGCACGTGCAGTATGCGTGTGCAAGGGGGAAAGAGCACTGAGGAGACAGAGAATCCCAAGCAAAGCCCAACGCGGGACTTGAGCTCACAAACTGTGAGATTATGACCTGAGCCAAAATCAAGAGTTGGATGCTTAACTGACTGAGCCACCCAGGTGCCCCTAAAGAAAGTATTTTTAAGCAGAAGGAAAAGGATAGCAGACGGAAATGTGGATCCACACAAAGGAATGAAGAACATTAGAACTGGTAACTATATAGGTTATGATTTCACTTCACTATATGTATGTATATCATTTCACTATATGATTTCACTTATATGTAGAATCTCAGAAAAAAGCAAACAAACAAGGGGTGCCTGGATGGGCTAAGTCAATGAAGCATCCTACTCTTGATTTCGGCTCAGGATCTCAGGGTCGTGAGATCGAGCCCTGTGTCAGGCTCCACGCTCAGCATGGATTAGATTAAGATTCTCTTAAGATATTCTCTCTCTCTCTCTCTCTCTCTCTCTCTCTCTCTCCTCTGCCCCTCTCCCCAACTTGTACACTCTGTCTCTAAAATTAAAAAAAAAAACAAACACCAAAAACCATAAGATACCTAGGAATAAACCTAATCAAAGAGGTAAAAGATCTGTATGCTGAAAACAATAGAACGCTTATGAAAATAAATTGAAGAAGACAGAAAGAAATGGAAAAACATCCCATGCTCAAGGATTGGAAGAACAAATATTGTTAAAATGTCTATACTACTCAAAGCAAACTACACATTCAATTCAATCCCTATCAAACACCAGTATTTTTCACAGAGCGAGAACAAACAATTCTAAAAGTTGTATGGAACAAGAAAAGACCCCGAATTATAATGTTGGGAAAAAACAAACAAACAAAGCTGGAGGCATCATGATTCTGGACTTCAAACTGTATTACAAAGCTGGAATCATCAAGACAGTGTGGTACTGCACAAAAACAGACACATAGATCAATAGAATAGAATAGAGAACCGAGAAATGGAGCCACAAATATATGGTCAACTAATCTTCGATAAAGCAGAATATCCAATGGAAAAAAGATAGTCTTCGCAATAAATGGTGTTGGGAAAACTGGACCGTAACGTGCAGAAGAATGAAACTAAACCACTTTTTTACACCATACACAAAAATAAATTCAAAATGGATGAAAGACCTAAATGTGAGACGGGAAACCATCAAAATCCTAGAGGAGAACACAGGCAGAAACCTCTTTGATCTCAGCTAAAGCAACTTCTTACTAGAGACACGTCTCCAGAGGCAAGGGAAACAAAAGTACAAATGAACTACTGAGGAGTGCCTGGGTGGCTTAGCGGGTTGAATGCCTGACTCTTGGTGTTGGCTCAGGTCGTGATCTCAGGGTCGTGGATTGAACCCCGCATCAGGATTCTCTCTCCACTTGAGATTCTCTCTCTCCCTCTCTCTCTGCTCCCCCCCATGTATACATGTATGTGTGTGTCCATGTTCTTAATTAATTAATTAATTAATTAATAGGGGCCCCTGGGTGGCTCAGTTGGTTAAGTATCTGACTTGGCTCAGATCATGATCTTACAGTTCGTGAGTCTGAGCCCCGTGTCAGGCTCTGTGCTGACAGCTTGGAGCCTGGAGCCTGTTTCAGATGCTGTGTCTCCCTCTCTCTCTCTGCCCCTCCCCTGCTTGCACTCTGTCTCTCTCTCTCAAAAATAAACGTAAACAAACAAACAAACAAACATTTTTTTAAATGAATTATTGGGACCTCATCAAGATAAAAACCTTCTGGGGCACCTGGGTGTCTCAGTCGGTTAAGCTTCTGACTTCAGCTCAGGTCATAATCTCACGGTTTGTGAGTTCGAGTTCCGCATCGACTCTCTGTTGACAGTGCGGAGCCTGCTCAGATCCTCTGTCTCCCTCACTCTCTGCCCCTACCCCACTCTTGTGCTCTCTCTCTCAAAAACAAACATCCATTAAAAAAAGATAAAAAGCTGTACAGCAAAGGAAACAATCAACAAAATTAAAAGGCAACTGATGAAATGGGAGAACATATTTGCAAATGACATAATCTGATAAAGGGCTAGTATCCAAAATATATAAAGGACTCAACACCCAAAAAATCAAATACATAATCCAGTTAAGAAAAGGGCAGAAGACATGAATAGACAGTTTTTCAAAGAAGACATCCGGAAGGCTAACAGACACATGAAAAGATGCTCAATATCACTCATCATCAAGGAAATACAAATCAAAATCACAATGAGATACCACCTCACATGTGTCAGAATGGCTAAAATTAATAACTCAGGAAACAACAGATGTGGAGAAAGGGGAACCCTTCTGCACTGCTGGTGGGAATGCAAACTGCTGTAGCCACTCTGGAAAACAGTATGGAGGTTTTTAAAAAGTTAAGAATAGAACTACCCTACAACCCAGCAATTGTACTACTAGGCATTTAACCAAAGGGTACAAAAATGCTGATTTGAAGGGGCATGTGCACCCAATGTTTATAGCAGCACTATCAACAATAGCCAAAGTATGGAAAGAGCCCAAATGTCCATTGATGGATGAATGGATGAAAGATGCGGTATATATATACAATGGAGTATTACTTGGCAATCAAAAAGAATGAAATCTTGCCGTTTGCAACTACATGGATGGAACTGGAGGGTATTACGCTAAGTGAAATTAGTCAGTGAAAGACAAAAATCCTATCACTTCACTCATATGAGGACTTTAAGAGACAAAACAGATGAACATAGGGAAGGGAAACAAAAATAATATAAGAACAGGGAGGGGGACAAAACAGAAGAGACTCATAAATATGGAAAACAAACTGAGGGTTACTGGAGGGGTTGTGGGAGGGGGGATGGGCTAAATGGGTAAGGGGCACTAAGGACTCTACTCCTGAAATCATTGTTGCACTATATGCTAACTAATTTGGATGCAAATTTTAAAAAATAAAAAATAAAACAAGGTAAAAAATAAACAAAAAATAAACAAAAAACCAAATGAATGAATAAACAACAACAAAAAAGAGAAAACACTTGTAAATATGGAGAACAAACTGGGGATATGGACAAAATGAGTGAAAAGGGTTAAGAGGTACCAACTTGCAGTTATAAAATAAATAAGTCACCAGATGAAAAGTACAGCATAGGGAATATAGTCAATAATACTGTAATATACTTATTGTGGTGAGCATTTCATAATGTATATAATTGATCACTGTGTTGTGAGCATTTCATAATGTATATAAAAGATCACTGTGTTGTACACCTGAAACTAATTTAATATTACATGATCTATATATACTTCAATAAAAGAGATAATTGAGGGGCACCCAGGTGGCTCAGTCAGTTAAGCATCTGACTTCAGCTCAGGTCATGATCTCATAGTCTGTGATTTCAGGCCCCACATCAGGCTCTGTGTCTACAGCTCAGAGCCTGGAGCCTGCTTCAGATTCTGTGTCTCCCTCTCTCTCTGCTCCTCCCCCACTTGCACTCTGTCTCTCTCAAAAATACAAAAATAAAAAAAGATAACTGACTATTTAAACAAAAAAAATAATATGGTGTGCTAAAAGTAAAATGTATGAAAACAATAGCACAAAGGTCAGGAGGGGAACAATGGAAGTACACTATTTATTGTAAGGTTCTTATACTATTCATGAAATCATATAATATCATTTGAAGATAGACTGTGATAAGTTAAACATGAACACTACAAACCATTAAACAGCTACTAAAATAACAAAACCTGAGTTGTAACTATTTATCCCCCCACCAAAAAATAATAAAACGTACTAAATCAACCCAAGAGCAGGAAGAAGAAGAAAAAGAAAAAGAAAAGAAACAAAGAACAGATGGGATACATAGAAAAGAGTAGACAGTAGCTTTAAATGTAAGCATATAAATAATTACATTAAATATAAATGGTATAATCACCTAATTAAAAGATAGAGTTGTCATACTGGATAAAAAAGCAAAAGCCAACTATATGCTGTCTATAAGATTCATCTTCAATACAAAGATATAAGTAGGTTAAAAATATGGAAGAAATTATGCTTTGCTAACACTAATCAAACGAAACCTTGAGTGGCTATATTTACTATAGGACAAAGTCAATTTCAAAGCAAAGATATTACCAGGGATAAATGAGGTTATTCCATTGTGATAGAAATGTCAACTATTAGAAAAGACATAACTTAAAAATTTATGTATCTGATAATAGAACTTCCAAATATATTAAGGAGAATAGGAAAGAGAGACACATAAGCACTCAATTATAGTTGGAGATTTCAATATCCCTCTCTCAATAATTGACAGAAAAAATATATAGAAAATGAGTAATGATACATCAGACTTGAAAAATACTACCAACCTACTTGACCTAGTTGACATTTATAGAATACTCCACACCAAATCAGCAGACTACATATTTTCTTTCAAGTGGACACATAATATTTATCAAAATAGGCCATATTCTCATCTATCACCAGAATTCATTGGCTATAAAACAAGCCTCAATAAATTTAAAAGGATTTCAGTCATCCAACATATTGTTCTGTGACCACAATGGAATTAAATAACAAATTAACAGATCTGTAAAATCTCCAAATATTTAGAAACTAACCAACACACTCCTAAGTAACCCTATTGGTCAAATAAGTCAAAATGGATATTAGAAACTATTTTGTACCAACTGAAACTGAAAACACAACATGTCAACATGTGGGATGTTGCTCATATAGTATTCATCTTCTCCAGTGTCCACTTTTAAGAAACTAGAAAAAGAAAAGGAAATTCATCACTGAGTAAGGAGAGAAAATGGAATGATAAAGATCAAAGCAGAAATTTCTGAAAAGGAAAACAAAAATAGAGAAGTCACTGTAATGAAAAGGCACTTTTTAGAGAAGATAAGTAAAACTGATAAACTTCTGGCCAGATTTATCAAGAAAAGACAAGAGAAGACACAAATTATCAATATCAAAAATGAGAGGAATGACATCACTACAATTCTACAGATACTAAAAGGATAATAAGGGATTATTATAAAATACTTTATGTCAATAACTTCAAGATGAAATAGATTCCCTGAAAGACATGAACTACTCAAAAAAATAAAGTATGTAATTTAAGTAGCACTATTACAAAAATAAAATCTGTAGTTTAACACTTTCTCACAAAGAAAGCTTCAAGCCCACATGGCTTCACTGGTGAATTCTAGCAAACATTTAAGGAAAAAATAATGCCAATTCTGCACAAACTGTACTAGAGAATTGAAGAGAGGGGAATACTTCCCAACTCAATTTTAAGGCCAACATTCACCTTATGAAAAATAGATAAAGACATTAGAAGAAAGGATAGATAGAAGATCTCATATACTGCTGGCTGCAATGCAAAATGGTACATCCACTTTAGAAAACAGGTAAGCAGTTTCTTAAAAAGTTAAATATACACTCAGCATATGATGTAGCAATCCTGCCATTAGGTATTTTACCACCTGCCCCCCTCCCCCAATGAAAACATATGCTCACACGAAGACCTGCATGTAAGTGTTTTAAGCAACTTTATTCATAAAGGCCAAAAAGCTAGAAACAACTCAAATGCCCATTAACTGATGAATGCATAAACAAACTGGTATATCCTCACAACTGCAATACGACTCGGCAATAAAAAGGAAATGAACTACTGACATGTGCAAAAACATGGATGAGTCTCTGGGGTGCCTGGGTGGCTCAGTCAGATAAGTGACCGACTTTGGCTCAGGCCATGATCTCATGTTCCGCAGGTTCATGCCCTGTATTGGGCTCTGTGCTGACAGAGCCTGGAGCCTGCTTCGGGTTCTGTGTCTCTCTCTCTCTCTCTCTGCCCCTCTCCTGCTTATGCTCTCTGTTTCTCAAAAATAAATAAACGTTAAAAAAGTTAAAAAAAAAACAAACATGGATGAATCTCAAAAGGATTATGCTGAAAGGAACCAATCACAGAAGACTGCATACTGTATGATTTCATTTATTTATTTTTTTTAATGTTCATTTATTTTTGAGAGAGAGAGAGAGAGATGGAGTGCAAATGGGGAAGGGGTAGAGAGACAGGGAGACACAGAATCCGAAGCAGGCTCCAGGCTCTGAGCTGTCAGGACAGAGTCCGATGCAGGGCTTGAACTCACAGACCGCGAGATCATGACCTGAGCTGAAGTCGGACGCTTAACTGCCTGAGCCACCCAGGTGCCCCTTGTATGATTTCATTTATAAGACACTGTAGAAAAGGCAAAACTATAGGGACAAAAATTAGGTTGGTGGTTGCCAGGGCTGGTGGTGAGAAAAGGGGATTGGCTGCAAAGGCACATAGGGGCCTTTTGGGGTGACAGAAACGTTCTACGTCTCAAATGTGGTGGTGGTTACATAACTACACGTTTGTCAAAACTCATCAAACTGTATGCTTAAAAAGAGTAAATTTTATACCTCAATAAATCTGACTTAAGAAAACAATAAAACAAATCTAAGTAAACAACTAAGTGAAAATACACATAAGAAAAATCAACTTACAGTGTTTCCAATTCAACGGTCATCATGAGGATGCTCTCAACTGTTGTAAGTGACACCTGTGTTGATCCCATGTCTCTGAAGGAGAAAGCCCAAACATGCGTGATTTGAACCCAAGGATAAAAATTCTGTACCTAAAAAGATACTTAGCAACATGTGATTACTTCAATTCTGGCTTCTTTGTCAAGTCAGCTCAAGAGTTTTCTTGCTATGGACAATAATTTCAGAAAGCTCCCAATGAAGACATTTTATGTGCATCATCAAATTAATCACCTTGGTGCTCAACAGTACAATCCTTTTTACTCTTATCCTCATTTTCATTCTCAATTGCATCCACCTCTCTTGATTAGTCTTTTTTTCTTTTAATATACACCTTACTCCACTTTCCACTTTGAGATAAATGGTATTTCTACCTACATCTACAAGTCCCATGTCTGTTATGTGTTCTTCCATACTACTCCTTCCTCTGCAGGCTATCTTGCCCACATACGTTTTTTCTTTGCTAATAATGCTTATTTCAATAACCCAGTTAAAATTTAAATTACGACTTTTTAACCGAAACGCAAAATACTTAATCTTTTGATGACAACAAAAACGATCAGAAATCATCTCATGAGCCATGAGATTGTTGCAATACTTACAAATATTTTAATGCTGGCAACTTAAAAAGATAGGAATCTTCAACAGTTGACAGAGGGTTACGACTGATAATTCTGAAAAATGCAATGGAATTAAAATTATCTGCATTTCCAGTAATGACTACCATGAAAGTTTATGTTCATTTTGGGGGTATGGAACTGGAAGGTGAAAACTAATCATTTTCTGCCTTTGCCTATAAATCACCCTTAGATTCTGTAAAGCACTCTTCCTTTGGGAACTACCCAGCTCTCTGGACGATAAAGTGGAGAACAGAAAGAGGAAAAAAAAAATTTTTTTTTTTTTACGTGGACAGCAAAGCAAAGATATGCCAAAGAACTTTTTGGGCTGAAAATCCTAGAAGTGACTATGCTGGTAGGAAGCCCAGGCTCTGTAGGAAATACTGTTTCTAGTGTCCTCTGTAATTCTAGGTGCTTTTCCTTTATCTCTAGAAATGTAAAAAATTCCACAGTTTAAAACACCCGGTTAAAGACAAAAATAGGACCAATTCCTCAGTTTGGGGGCCAAAGACAAAGGGATTAATCTAAGAGGAAATGGTGAAAGCTATACCCCCACCATGTGTATTCTCCTATGACAGCCTTTGTTAGGTGGCATATGATCCCGTTTCCTTATCCATCTCCTGGACTGCCAGCTCCTTGAGGGCAGGGACCATACTCTATTGTCATTTTTGTCCCTGTGCCTGACAGAGTGCTTGTTATTTACTAGTTACTTAGTGAAGGCTTGTTGAATAAATAACTTTTTGTCACTGCTTGACACAAGTTTTTATTCCAAAATGCCGAGTAGATTTTCTTCTCAGTTCTTTACAGCAAAAATAAAGTGAAGGAAACAGGAAGAAAGAAAAGAAAATCTGCCTTTAGGTTGACTCTGCTCAAGAATCATCACTGTACTTTTGCAAAATTATAAGGATAATCATCACAACCAATACTATTGAGCCATAGGGCATCTGTGATCAGCATTTCACATTTAAACCTCACAATAACCTTATGTGATAGATACATCATTACCCCATTTTACAAGTGAGGAAACTGAAGTACAGAGAGGTTGTATAATTTGTCCCAGTTTGTCAAGCCAGTCAAGAAGCAGAGCTGGAATCTGAACTCAGTTCTGACTCCAAAGCCTGTATTTAACTTGTATGAAAAAAAAAGGGGGTTTAAAATAGCCGTTACCTTAAACTTAACTTTGAGAGCATTAAATATAGAAACACTTTGCTGAACTTCATCTCTCCATCTGGGAGAGCTTCTCTAAGAATTACATTTTCTATTTTTATTCCTTTCCTCTAATCATCTCCCATGATTAAGTATTTAATTAGCCTGTGATCATTGAGACTTTAGAGATTTCATTTTTTATTTTTGTATTCTATTTTTTGAGAGAGAGAGTACAAGAGTATGAGTGAAGGAGAGGCAGAGGAAGAGAGAGAGAGAGAATCCCAAGCAGGCTCCATGCCCAGTGCAGAGCCTGACATGGGGCTTGATCCCATGACCGCAAGATCATGACCTGAGCCGAAATCAAGAGTCAGGCAGTTAACTGAGCCACCCAGGTGCCCTGAGACTTTAGACATTTTAAAGCCCTGTTACAGGTGAATCAGTGAAAATGAGAAAGGAAGGACGTCTGAAAATTCATCCTTCCGTAAAAGCAACAACAACAACAAAAAACTAGCAAAAATGGTCAAAATCAACTTTCTCAGAACTTTGGAAATTTTAACCAATGGGCTTGCAGCAACCCGGAGAGCATTTATTAAAGAAAAAATTACTAATTTCTATGAGAACAGTGAGCTCTGTTGTTTTAACTTGTCCTCAACCTCTGCTCTCCATCGTGATGGTAGCCTTAAAAATTGCCCACATCCCAGGGGAACAGAATGGAGCTCAAGTTCCTTAAAGCCTCATTCCCAAGGAACAAACTGTCATTGTTTTACCTGTCTAGTGGGGTCCCTAAAAAACTTCACTTGAAAGCCTTGCCCTTGACCTCACTGAGAACTGCACAGTGCTAAAATAGCCTCTTCCCAAGGGGCATTTTTTGAAAACAATTATAGATAAATGTTTTAATCTGGCAGCTATGTGAGGCAATTGATAACAAGACAAAAAATAGCCTAAACAAAAAGCCTAAAAGGAAAAAGCTGAGAAATGAGATGTCCATAGGGACTTTGAAATGCTCCAACATCTTCCTGGGTAACTAGAAGACCACAAGACATATTCCTGGGAATGTAGAAAAAAAACCTTAGCACTAATAAATGAGTTCAGCAAGGTTACAGGACACAAGATCAATATGTAAAAATTAGCTTTATTTCTATACATCAGCAATGACTATTCCAAAAATAAAATTAGAAAAACAATTCCATGTATAACAGTACTCAAAAGAACAAAATACTTAGGAAAACATTTAACCAAAGAAGTGCAAGAATCACACTAAAAACCACAAAACGTTGTTGAAAGAAATTAAAGAAGATTGAAATAAGTGTAAAGATATGCCATGTTCACGGACCAGAAGAAAATATTGGTAAAATGGCACTATACCCCAAATTGAACTGTGGTTTCAGTATAATCCCTATCCAAACCCCAACTGACTTCTTTCCAAAAATTGGCAAGCTAATTCTAAAATCTGTATGTCAATTCAAGGGACCGAGAATAGCCAAAATGATCTTTTTAAAAAAAAAAAAAAAGTTTATCTATTCATTTTGAGAGACAGCGAGCATACACACCCGTGCAGAAGAGCAAACATGAGCGAGTGTGAGTGGGGAATTCCCAAGTGTGAGCAGGGGAGGGGCAGAGGGAGAAGGAGAGGGAGCATCCCAAGCAGGCTCCATGCTGTCAGTGCAGATTGCAACACGGGGTTCCATCTCACAAACCATGAGGTCATGACCTGAGCTGAAATCAAGAGCCGGCCACTTAACCAACTGAGCTACCCGGGTGCTCCAAAACGATTTTGACACAGAACAACACAATGGGAAGACTCACACGCCCTGGTTTCAAAACCTACTTCGAAACTACAGTAATCACGGTGTGGTACTGGCAAAAGAACAGACATGTAAGTTGATGGAACAGAACTGACAGTCCAGGAACAAATCCTCACATTTATGGCCCACTGATTTTCAACAAGGGTGCCAACACCATTCAACGTGGGAAGACTAGTCTTTTCAAATGATGCTGGGACAACCGTATATCCCCATACCAAATAATGTAGTTGGATTCCTACACTTCACACCATATATAAATTTTAACTCAAAATGAGTCAAAGACCTAGAAGGAAGAGCTCAAGCTATAAAACTCTCAGGAGAGAAATCTTTATGACCTTGGATTTAGGCGACGGTTTCTTAGACATGACACAAAAAGCACAACAAACCAAAGGAAAAATAGATAAACTGGACTTTATTTAAAAATAAAAAAACAACCCAAAACTATCATATGTCTGATACAAGTCTAGTATCCAGAACATCCAGAATATATAAAGAACTCTTAAAACTCAGTGAAAAGACAAATAATCAAATGTTTAAATGGGTAAAGGATTTGAAGAGACATTTCGCCAAAGAAAATACATGAATGGCCAATAAGCACATGAAAAGATGCTCAATGTCTTAGGTCATTAGGGAAATATAAATCAAAGCTACAATGAGATAGTACTCTACACTCACTAAGATGGCTATGATCGAACAGAGAGACAATGATAAGTGGTAGCAAGATTTGGGGAAACCAGAATCTTCATACATTGGTGGGAATGTAAAATGGTGTAGTCACTGTGGAAAACAGTTCGGCAGTTCCTCAAAAGGGTTAAATATAGAGTTACTACATGACCCAGCAATTCCACTCTTAGGTATGTACCCAAGAGAATTAAAAACATATGACCACACAAAAACTTGTACATGAATACTCATAGCAGCATTATTCACAATAGCCAAAAAGTCAAAATAATCCAAATGTCCAATAACTCACGAATGGATGAACAAAATGTGACTGGAGCACCTGGGTGGCTCAGTCGGTTAAGCATCTGACTTTGGCTCAGGTCGTCATCTCACAGTTCATGAGTTCGAGCTCTACATCAGGCTCTGTGGTTTTGGATCCTCTGTCCCCCTCTCTCTCTGCCCCTTCCCCGCTTGTGTGTGCGCTCTCTTTCAAAAATAAATAAACATTAAAAAAAGGAATGAAGTACTGAAACATGCTACAACCGGATAAATCTTGAAGCCAACAAGCCATGTGAAAGAAACTAGACACACATTTCTATGAAATGTCCAGAATAGGCAAATCCATAGGGGCAGAAGGTAAATTAGTTGTTGCCAGGGGCCTGGGAGGAGGGGGGAATGGGGAGTAAAGGCTGATGGGTATGGTATTTCTTTCGAGGGGGGCAATGACAATGTTCTGGAATTAGCAGTGATTATTGTCTATCAAAGTATACCATTGGACTATATACTTTATAATGTTGCATATTCTATTATGCGGACTATATCTCAATTTGAAGAAAAAAAAAAAAGAACCATGTTGTGATAAATAGAGAACCAGTTGCCAGAAGATCAAACATGTTAGTAGGTGGAGAAAAGGGGAGCGAAGATTCAAACTCTTCCACAACGGAGGTCAGAGGGAGTTAGCGGTGCGGCTGGGAGCCATGCATTTTTGTTCTTGCCTTGGAAACTCCCCTATTCTTCCTATTCCAGCCCCTTCTTCTACGTTTTTTCAGGCCCATTAACATGTCGGGTTTGTGTAACACTAGTTAATATCCAGTCAGACGATGTTATGAAGAGAAAGAACGTGAGTGTCACATGTCTGGTTAAACACAGTTCCTCAACCTTGAGGCTCCGAATGTCCTTTGGCTTTGAAAAAATAAAAATGGCATTAATACCTACAAGCTTACTGGCGGGCTCTGTGCAAGTAACCTCTTCCACGTGTGTGTCTTCCCCTGCCCACTTCTCCCCCCCCCCCCCCGCCCCGCCCCCCTGGCTCCCTATTAAGAAAGACTATGAAGAATTATGCAGCCAAAACAATTTAGTAGTTTGTTATCCTTCCCCCAACTATCTCAGTGCTCTACCCCCACTGTCCCCCCCTCTTTCCTGGTAGCTCACCCATGGCCTTATACCCATCGGCTCGGTGCTTCCTCTTACCCAGGCAGCCCTCCTGCTGAGATGAATGCCCTGTGTTTATCTGTAGTGAAAACAAAATACAGGCCACTCCAAGTTATCCTATCTCCTCCTGTCTTTAGTGCCGCCTTCTCTTCATGGAGCTATTGTGCCTGAGCCAAGGGGAGAATGAGAACTGACCCGACAGGTTACATCTGCTGGACCGACAGCAATTGTCTTTCCACAGACTGCGATACGAACGAACGGTGGACGCTGCACTAGACATCATCTCCATTTCCGTTCAATTCCCTCATTTTACAGATAAAACGTGTGCTGACTCAGTCTATTGGCTTTTGGATATTCGTGGGCTTATCTTTATGGGAGTAAAACATAACAACAGTTATCCTCAAAGACTGTCTCATAATCAAAGTTGAAGAAATACTGTTCTAGATATTTTTTTGTTTTTTAAAAAACTCTATCTTATTTGAAGAGGAAAACTCAAGTATTTTTGCAAAAGCTTTCCGTTGCAGAGCAACGGGACAGACTAAAGGTAGCTCACAAAATAAGGGAACATTTCTTACGTGTTATTTTTTTTTTCTCCAAATTCTTCTACAGAGGTCCAGACAGATGGGCTACGTTTCCTTTCTATTAACTGAGGAGACAGAGAAGACTTGAGGACTGAAGCTTGTCACCACTGTCCTGAATGTACTGAAATCCTAACAGCTTTAGCTGAAAAAATGTCCAAAGCAGGCAGTGAAAATACATTTCAAATAGGACAGACTCCAAACTCTCTATGCTGGAATCCCAAGGCATGGAGGGAAAACTGGCTCCTTGGAGGAAAGCAGTTGAAGAAATAAGTAGAGTGATCTAGACCCTATTCCAGTATGTTTGAAGTACTTGGGGATAGAATAACCCCTTTCCTTTATTCATCTACATAGGTTCATGAGCCATGAGAACATGACTCCCCATGCGAAGCTCCTCAATACAAGACATCTAACGGCATCACGTAGATCCTCTCTCAGGGGTTGGGCGGGGGGAGGGGCGAAGCCTAAAGAATCTGAAATGGTGAGCCCATGTTTTAATTCAAGTTCTGAGAACAGCCTTGAAGAGGAGTTTCTGGCAGTGAGGAACAGCCCAAGAAGCAAGGGCCCCGGAATCAGGCAGACCTAGGTCTGAATTCTGGCTGTCACTTCCTGGTGAAGGGACTTAAGTAACGAACGTCTCCGAGTCTTTTTAGCAGCATTTACCTCATAAGGCAATTTGAGGATTAAAGGAAAGAGCATGTGCAAAGCACCTAGCATAAGGCTGGGCACAGAGTGGGTGCCTAGCAGTGACGATGTGATATTTGCACCAGGCGGTGAGCAGGAAGCCTGGGGATGCCCATAGGTGGCATGGCCAGGAGCTCCCGAAGCATAGGGAAAAGGAGCTCCCTGCTCGAAAGGTCCTATTCCAGTGAGAAGCTGACTCCAAGGGACGACGCCCAAAAGGCCGGTTGTCATTCAGGTCCTACCTAGTGCCAGGGAATGCGGAATTGTATTACTCGCGAAGCTTCTTAAGTGGTTCTGTCACTTATTGACAGTGTGAACCTAGGCAAGTCTCCCGATGTCTCTGAGTTTCAACTTCCTCATCCCCGAAATGAGGATGATACTACCTGTATCACAAGAGTTGCTGGAAAAACGAAAATGAAGTGCCGTGTGAGGGGCCACATCCGGAGCATTTCCCACGTGCCAAGCTCTATTCTAAGAGTTTAAGACACACTGTCTTACTTGCAGCACAAGCGAAAGGTCTCAGCGTAGTGCCGGAGCGCAGTAAATACCTAACAGAGGTAGGTATTAAAGAAATGATATGGGGCAGAGGAGCAACTACCATGCTTCCCAGAGAAAGAAGATGCCTTGGCATATACGTGGGAAGAATCAGATGCAGCTGGGAGAAGAAAAGTAACAGTTGGGTATGACTATCGCAAAGCTTCTGAACTACCACACACGGAAAATAATAAAAGTTACCCTAAATCACCCCAAAAGGACAGCCCTGAGTTGTCATCTTCATCCTTAACGTTGATGCCTTTCTGAATCTGAGAAGAAGCTGTCAGGATTTCCAGTACATACCAAAAAGCGATGACAATATCCTGAAGTGTGTCAACTTGTGTGGGCACGCAGCCGTCTAAAAGGAAGCAGATGGCGGTTGACTGGGGGAGCGTTAGGGCGTCTCTGTGACTGCGGCTCGACTTTGCCTTCAGAGGGTGGCCACACCTACCTCAACGATATTCTCAACAATAATTCAAAAGGGGTAAGGCTTAGATTTTCCTTATTCTCCCTTAGAGCTTATGTTCTTGGCACAATACTGATGCGCCACAGACGAGCCAGCATGTGAATGTGCTCTATCCCGATAAGGTACAGCCTTTCTACATCGTAGAGTCCTTCGGCTTCTAAACTCATGGAGCTCGTACTGTTAGAAGCAATGAAGTGAATTTTTTAAAATAAGCCATCGGTCTGCACCTGTGTAGGTGAATGAAGGAGAAGCACTTTAAAGTCAGGAAAAAAAAAGTATACTTAACATTTAGGATTATCAACCACTGTTGGTTTTCCATAATATATTTCATTCCTGATTTCATCTGAAAGAAATAGGATTATTACTACCATTCAAAAAGTGGTACCTTATTAATAAACTCTTGGCATGGCTTTGAGGTGGATTTCAGATTCAAAATAGACTTTACCACACCGCTAACGTGTTCACTCAGTGTTTATCAATAACTTAAGAGGCTTCATTCAAAAAACTTACTGAGATAGAATTACCTGAAACCCAGGGGTGAATCGAGGCCTTGTAGGGTCTGGACCTCATCTACTTTGGGAAATCCTGCCTCATCAAAACATGCAAAATTATGCGTACAGGAACTGCGAGGGTCCCTCCCAAGACTTCGGAAGGGGCCTATGTAAGTGAGAAGACCTGAAGTTTAAGCTTCAGTCAGTTCAAGATAAATCCACCTCAGCTGGGGCCCAAAAGGTTTACAAACTTATTTAATGCTGGAGAAAATATTGTTTCAACTTATAAACACCCCAGTAATTAAGTCACATAGGTAATAACGTGACTGAATTCACGGGATGGCATCTCCCTTGCGCATGCTCTCTTTCTCTCAGAATAAATAAACGTTAAAAAGAAAAAAGAAAAGAAAAGTTTGGCCCCAAACAAGGAGCCCAACCTCCAATACACACTTACTGTACTGTGATAATTTTTTGGAAGTTAACTGTGAATTCGTTTTAGTAGTACAGCTCTATTCAAACCACATTGAAAGGGCGGGCCTACGCCGGCTGACTCCATCTTGTTCTGTGTCCTTCACCTTGACCACACCTCCTCCCCTTGAGTAACCCCCCCCCCCACCTGCCTAACAGCACTCTTCCCCAGGACCCTTCCCCAGCCAATCAGCTGAGGCCACAGCCATTACCTCACCAACTGCCCCTAGGCCCCCATAAAACCTTTGTCCTTTTGAAACTGGCTCTCTCTCCCCGGTATCTCACCTCTGCATCAGTGCAGGTAGGGGATTGAGCTCGAGCTAGCTCGAATAAAGGCTCTTTTGCTTTTACATCGGACTCGGCTCCCTGGCGGTATTTGGGGATCACGAATTCTGGGCATAACACACATGACATGAGTATTAATTTATTCTCAATACCAGCTAGCTCTGGTTCTTTAATTACCTTTTTCTGTCATGTAAGATCGATGAGGGAGCATGAGGCAAGTTGAGGGCAAAATACAAGTTAGCACATGCCCCCGCCCCAGGTGGGATATGTGTGATTCTGGCTGCTCGAGGACAAAGGAAAGGAAAGAAAACAAATGGTTAACTGATAAGAGATCTCAGTCGGGCAAGATAGGAGTTTCCATCAGTTTACAAATATCTTAGTAAATTACAAGAAAAAGGCAATCTTATCAATAGCCTAATCGCCAGAAACCTACAGAATCAGCTTCCTGGAGCCCCAACATCACCCCTCCATAGTGATATGGGGAACAAAGGCAAGAAGGAAATCTCAGGTAAAATTAAATTTCCTTATAACCTGCAGCCTATTGACAGATACTTGAGGCAGGCAAATAAAATATTTCTCCAGGAACTCCCTACTGTCTTAATGCTTTGCTAGACGGAAAAACAACCTTAGCTTGACAATAGCAAGGCCTCTGGTATCTTAGGAGTCCTCTTTCACATATCACAGTCCCTCTGGAGACTTCCCTTTTGACTTGACCTCCCAATTCCATAGCATATAACCTGTCACTCTTCACAACCCCAGTGCAGTTCTTTCTGCCCACGGTCCTGTCCCTGTGCTTTCATAAAATCGCCTTTTTGCACCAAAGACATGTTCAAGAATTCTTTCTTGGCCGTCGGCTCCCGACTCCCCACCATCTCCCCAAAACTTCATCAAGATGAACGTGAAAACTCAACACAAGCAAGTTGTTGCCTTGTCCACGACAAATCTTTTCTATTCCACAACCATCCCCTACTTTGTCACCCCCTAGCTCGTTACCCTGCTGCACTGATGCCAGCATGACTCACATACGTTTTCCCATCAACGGCCATCTTTTTCTCCTTCCAGTATGAAAGATTCTTGGGGACAGTCCCTGTGTATTCTTTGTACCCCCAGTACTTAGTACACTGTCGACACAGAGTGCGCGTGGCACTGAGTGTTTTTCAATGAATTCATTCATTGTTATCAACGGATTCCACCCTATTTTGTCCTGTATTGCCTACATAACTATGAAATTCAGATTCTTAGAAGAGACTCTCGGTGTTATAAGATGCTTAGTAGAGGTGGTGAGTTTTAAGACATTATATTGACACCACTAAAACCTCTTGGGGGAGAAACTCAATGAGCCCGTTCTCTGGCATGCCGGCAAAACAAAAAACTGACCCTCAGTATTCTTTCCCCAAGTTAGGCATCAGCAAATTAATGAGAGGAGAGAGGAGGCCCCTGCTCTTGGGCACCCGCAGGAACTTACTCCAGCTCCGGACACACCGTAAACACTTTCATCTAATGGAAGATAAGTTGTGAAATCGGATTTCTGAACCACAAGACAGTAAGACAGTCTTTTCCAGCGTCTGCTTTAGAGGAGGGTCTTCAACCTTGAGTCTAAAAATCCCCCTCAGGCCACTGAACATGTCCAGTATGATTTGCTTTTTTACAGAGAAATCACAGAATTTTCCGGCTGAAAGGGAATAACACACTTCTTAATTGAAGAGTGGTCAGGAAAGAAAACACATGGAGAGCAGTGCCCTGTGGCAGGCATTCAGGAGTTCT
Organism: Panthera leo; assembly: GCF_018350215.1. Lineage (NCBI taxonomy): Eukaryota > Metazoa > Chordata > Mammalia > Carnivora > Felidae > Panthera > Panthera leo. The sequence goes on along the minus strand of NW_024962227.1, from coordinate 131,383 downwards.
TTCTGCTTTCCTGATGGCTCAAGAAGCACCCACACCTTTTGCTGCCTGGAGAACTCTGTGCTAAACTTAGTTCTTTGAAGTTCTCTTTTGCATAGGAAACTTGCACATGAGCAGGAATCAAAGTTAAATTCAAAAGTGGATTTCAAGGACCATGCACACCTTGGGGAAGCATCACTGTCACGAATTCCCATGATAATACTGACTTGGGTGTTACTTGCTTGGGGCTTTCATTGCCCACAGAAAGCTGGTTACGAGGGAGGGCAGAGAGTGCCATTTAGGAGTTAAGACAAGTCTCTTGGCCTCTTTGTACCTTAGTTTCCTCATTTGAAAAAAAAAATGGATTTTAAGACCTACTTTCCAGAATTCATACTGGGTTTATTAACACACGCCTAACCAATCACTGTATGATATTTTTACATGTAGTTTTTTTTTTTTTTTTTTTTTTACATGTATTCATTTTCTATTTCACTTACAGCTTGTGTAAAAACGGCATTCCATGCCAGGCCTGAAATGTTCCAAAGCTCAGTTCGGTGAGTAAATTGCAACCAAGATTTCTACACACACACACACACACAAAAAAAAACAAGACACAAACAAAGAGAAAAAAAAGATATTCTTTCAGAATATTTATCCTTTGGCAGTGATTCTAATTTATAGATAATGAAACATAACCACAATACTCTCTCCATACACTAAAGAAATCTCACTATGAAAGATACTTGCCTTTTTAAAAAAATATTTGCATGAAAGATTTATACTTTCATGTTTATACATGTGGTGCATTAGATACAAATCAGTAAATGCTCAATAAATACTTGTGTTAAGTAAGTATTTTTTTCTAGAGAAGTAAGTTTATTTCTCTAGAAAAACGTTTCACAACTTTAGCACTGTTGAGATTTATGGTTGGATAATCTTTGTTATGGGGGGGGGGGGTGCTGCCCTGTGAACTGTAGGGTGTGACAGCAGCCCTGGCCTCCACCCACTAGATGCCAGGAGCACATCTACAGTCTGACAATCAAAAATGTCTCTAGACACTACCAAGTGTCACCTGGATGCAAAATCACCCTGGCAGAGAACTGCTGCTCTAGAACGATTCACTCTGATCTCTATAATAACTCTCACACCAAACTTTGCCACAGACAAAAAAGATTTGCTACATAATTTTAGTAGCTTTCGACTAATAAAGTTTCATTCATTCCAAATGAATAACAAAGAGGTTTACAATTAAGTTTAATACAAATTCCAAATATAATGAAATTATATTTGTAACTTACATAAACTTCAAAAAAGGTAGTGATTCAAATGTACGTCTTTCAATAGATTGTATTTTATTGCAGGATAAATCTCTAGGAAAAGGAAAAGGAAAATATTGCCTCAATTAGCTATAAGATATCTAATTAGTAGGATGGTAGTATTGAATAAGTAGCTTTTGGCTAAACTCTGAGTATTAGGAATTGTTATTTGAACCTTCCAGAGCCCCTAACCCTGTCCTCACCTTTCTTAAGAGTCTCACCTTTGTGATCTTCATACATAAAATATACAACTATAGATCTTGATAGATCTTGGAAGTAATCTTTCCTGAGAGCAGAAGAATTGATTAAATGACTTTTTGTGGCCTCATCAATTTCTAAATTATGAGCTCAAAGTTGTGATCGCCACATATAATTTCTAATATTAAAAGGGATATTCTCACATTAGCACACCTTCCTGGTTTAGTTCTATTTCTTGACACCAAGTCAATACCAGAAGAGGTAAAAGATACCTTTTCATTTAACTTGAAAAGAAGTTACTCCTCTAATCAATACCTAACTTTGAACGAACTCAGAATTATATTATCATATTAATAGAAATTTATTTTTGGTTGTACGTTGCCTAAACGGTCTATGAATTTATCAATTGTTTCAGCTGCAAGTGGGGCCAACAAAAAAACAACATGGTCCTGGATTTTTATTTGGAAACACCCATTCTTGATTATGGTTGACCCTCTTATTTCCATGGATTTCAGCCGAGTCCCTCACTTTCCACCTACATGGGTACCACCATCTTCTGACTGGCATTTTCATCTCTGGTCTCTCCCATTCTAATCTATACTGCACACAGTCACCAGATTAATTCTCCAGGAGTGGTTCTCAAATATCAGAGTCACTTGGGAACTTACTCAAGATGCAAATTCTCAGCTCTACTCTGGACTGAGTGAATCAGGAACTGTGGAGGTGGAACCTGTGTTCTGACAAGGCCTCCCGGTGACCCTGGTGCAGTCTAAAGTTTGTCCTAGAGCACTGCTGTGATAACACGGTAGCCTGGCATATTATCCAAGGCCTTCAAAATCCTAAATCCGGCTCTAGTTTCCTACTCTACAGATACCAAAGAAATTTCTCCTGCATTTTGCCTTTCACTCACTCTATCTTGCAAGCATATTCTTCCCAAGATGTCTATCTGATGATACGTCATAGCCATTCAAGGTTCTGTTCAAACAGTATTTCTCTAGTAACTTCCCTGATCCAACTTGAAGTCTTCCCCCCCTCTTCTGTGTTCCAAAAACAACTTATACTTCTCATTGCCCAAATCCATTTCTTCCCCTCCCCCTCTCCTCCTCCTCCTTCTTCTCCTTCTTTTAATTTTTTAAAGTAGACTCCACGCCCAACCTGGGGCTTGAACTCACGACCCTGAGATCAAGAGTCGCATGCTCTACTGACTCAGCCGGTCAGGTGCCCCAATTTCTTCTTAATATAGTTATTCTGGCATTCCATTTCCTCTGGGCATAAACTCCATGAAAGTATGGACTAGTCTTGCTCATCTGCGTTGTCTACTGTGTTTAAAACTGATGCATGGACAAAGAACAAACTCAAATATTTATAAAATAAATTAACAGCTGGGTAGTGAGTAGAAGGAGCAAAACGACTGAAAAGAAATGTGGTTTTACGACTTTGTGGCTCCCTCTTCTGCACTTTGTCAGTGCTTCATCATCCATTTAGTGCTTAGGCATTATGGTTTAAGCTTCTGTTTATTTTCCCTGTGAAATCATGAGTTCCTACAAGGGTGGGAAGCCTGTCTTAACCATCTGCGTGCCTATGGTACTGGGCATAGGGCCTGTCACATTCTTTTTTAGGTTTTGATTCACATTTTTTTTGAATGAATGAATGAGAACACTTCACCTGACATGAAATAATTGGCTTACAAAGTACCTCATAGTAGAAATAATGAAAGGCCCTATCCATTGCGCAGTTTGTCTCTTTTGGTTTTCTCCAAACTGTGTTTGTAACGTTTGGAGCCCAGATGGCAGAGGTAGCCAAGAAGACCAATACAAAGTGGTTGTCCCCTAAGACTTGGAAGGTTTGATAATTTGAAGGGCTATTTTTAGTGTCATATGAGATTCTTTTTACTCACTACCCTTAAGCCTTCCACATTTGCAAGAAGAATCTATTTTCTAAAGCACATCATTAATAAGGATTAATGAGGGGTGCCTGGATGGCTTAGTCGATTGAGCATCTGACTTCGTTCGGTTCAGGTCATGATCTCACTGCTCATGAATTCGAGCCCCGCATCAGGCTCTGGGCCAACAGCTCAGAGACTGAAGCCCGCTTCGGATTCTGTGTCTCCCTCTCTCTCTGTGCCTACCCTGCTCATACTCTGTCTCTCTCTCTCTCAAAAATAAATAAACATTAAAAAAATTTTTTAAAAAGGATTAATGAAATACACAGCTTTGCATGGCATGGACAAAGAATAAACACTGAACCTCCATAGCAAAGAACATTAGTATCTCTGTATGTCTAATGTACAGAGATATATGCAAACATTTCTTCCTTGACAATGAGGCTGGAGAGATGTTTATTCTGTAATTAGCGAAGTTAGAGGCATTTCTGATGTTTGTTTAGTGTAAACATTTCTAACTATACCACTTAACCATCATTATATTTTTAAAGATTTCATTTTTTTTAAGTAATCTCTATACCTAACATGGGGCTCTAACCTACAACCTCGAGATCAAGAGTTGCAGACTCTAATGACTGAGACAGCCACGTGCCCCTTAGCCATCATTTTTTTAATGTTTATTTATTTTTGAGAGAGACAGAGCATGAGTGGGGGAGGGGTAGAGAGAGAGGGAGACAGAATCTGAAACAGGCTCCGGGCTCTGAGCTGTCAGCACAGAGCCCGACACGGGGCTCAAACCCACAAACTGTGAGATCACGACCTGAGTCAAAGTCGGACGCCCAACCAACTGAGCCACCCAGGAGCCCCAACCCCTTAACCATCATTTTAAACATCTATTTTTATGGTGGCATAAGAATTTCCACACTGATCACAGGAATCTACTCCTGAAGCCAAGTGCACATTGTATGTTAGCTAACTTAACAATAAATGACATAAAAAATAATAATAAAAAAATAAACTAATAAAATTTCCCACACTGAAATCCTTAATCTCTTAATAATTTAATATGTACTTGGTAATACTGCTTACATAATTCACCTGCTTAGTTAAATATTTAATATCTAAATATTTAATTTAGATTAAATTATTTAAAAATTCTGGGTTAATGGCATTCAAATTAATGTAAGTGTTCTATATTTTCTTGTCTTGTAGGTGACAATTTGAGGTTAACTTCAATTCCTCTCATTTTACTAAGCCAACTTTTTCAAACCTTTTCTGTAAAGGCCAGACAGTAAATATTTTAGGCTTTGCAGGCCATATACGGTCTCTGTCACATATTCTCTGTTTCTTTCTCTTCTTTTCTCTTTTACAGCCCTTTAAGAACATGAAAATCATTCTGAACTCATAGGTTGTATCAAGACAGACCATACACAGGATTTGATCCATGGGCCATAAATAATAAATATAAATAAAAGCAGATGGTATATGAACACTTACATAACAAGGTTCATATGGGTGTCCATAATTGCTCAGACTTCATTACCCCTTTTCCTCTACAACTGAAGGGCTTTTTCCTATATCTTGTCTATAAAATTAAAAAGTTGAAAATGCATAGGAGGTATTTAATGCTAGAGATGGGCTGGGTCCCCACAGACTTACAGAGTTATAGAATTTAATAGAGAGAATTATAGAATTCCACTATAGAGAATTATAGAATTCTACTGTTAGAAGAAATTGTTGCAATTATCCAATTTGAACCCTGTATTTTTTAATAAATAATATAACTAAAAACTCATAATAAATGATGAACTGATTAACTTACAAATACTGGAGGGATAGCAGGCCTTCAAATGTGTCTTTATGTAATTCGGTCAGATAATTGTCCCTGAGAATTCTGCAAAATGAAAAGGTCATTTCTGGGTCAAAATGCAAAAATAACTACAACTATTTGCTACACAGGACCGCTAGATGTGAGAGAAACCTGGGTAATGGTGCCACCAAATACACTAATTCTTATTTAATGTAGGGATGGTGATCTCTGCTGTTTGATTCAAATCTTTTCTTCTCACATACTCCTTTGTCTCTCTCCTCTCTCTCTCTCTCTCTCACACACACACACACACACACACACACACACACACCCCTATCCACTCTTCACACCAAAATGTACATTTAATGCCTACTCTCTGGATCACAAAATCTCTGTTAGAACCCAGCCCTGAGTGGCAAAAACATGGACAGAACTGCCACTTCCTCCTCTCTTTTCCCAAATTTTATTGTGGAAGCCCTATTTATAACCATATCAGTGCTACAAGTAAAGCCATCTAATTTTTTTCCCCATCTAAAAAATATCTGTGAGAACTAAAAATGTGCATAAAATGCACATAACATAAATGCTCAGTTTAATAAGTGTAGAGTAAATACCCGTGTAACACTATTTGTTCATTCTACTGTTGGTGGATACTAGATTTTTCTAATTTTTAGTTATTATAAACAGTGCTGCTTTGGACATTTTTCTGTTTATATCCTAGTACACATTTGCCTAAGTTTCTCCAGGATTTAACAGGGGTACAAAATTGTCTTCCTAAGAGGTTGTGCTATTTCAAGCTGGCAGATTGAAACATGCCAAGTCTCTACCAAACTCCAAACTCCACCAAAGTCCCTAAGGATGATTAGAAAAGATACAATTAGAAAATCCACAACCTTAGCTCAAAGCCAAGGGAGTAGCTCTACAAACACTCCCCACCAGAAATGCCTTGGAGCCACCTACAGGGTGATTAGCTGGGATACTGCAGTAGGACCAAGGACAGCACATCAACCCCACATCCTTCCTCCTTGGATCTGGCAGCAAAGGGTGTTTTCTTCCAGGCAGGAGCCATTGGTGTTAGAAGGGGGCAGGGTCCCAGAACCCTGGAGGAAGGGTATACACTCTGACTAGCCATTAGAAGTCACCTCCCACCTCTTCTTTAACTCTCAGGGGGACCTGTCACCAATAACAAGCCCCGTGGTTCATTTCACCTCTTCCTTAGGACCAGAAAACAGAAGCAAGTCAAATCTCAACTACAAAGATAAATTGCACTCAGGAATGACCAAATGGAGTGAGAAAGCCAATTCTATTCAGGACAGAAAATAAAAAACAAATATAACAGCTTATAGTCAATGACACAGTTAACAGAGAAAACACAAAAGGATTTGAGAATACCAACATTAATGGGGCACCTGCGTGGCTCAGTCGGTTAAGCATCCGACTTCGGCTCAGGTTGCAGTCCATGGGTTCAAGCCCTGCACTGGGCTCTGTGCTGAAGCTCAGAGCCTGGAGCCTGCTTCGGATTCTGTGTCTCCCTCTCTCTCTGTGCCTACCCTGCTCATACTCTGTCTCTCTCTCTCTCAAAAATAAATAAACATTAAAAAAATTTTTTAAAAAGGATTAATGAAATACACAGCTTTGCATGGCATGGACAAAGAATAAACACTGAACCTCCATAGCAAAGAACATTAGTATCTCTGTATGTCTAATGTACAGAGATATATGCAAACATTTCTTCCTTGACAATGAGGCTGGAGAGATGTTTATTCTGTAATTAGCGAAGTTAGAGGCATTTCTGATGTTTGTTTAGTGTAAACATTTCTAACTATACCACTTAACCATCATTATATTTTTAAAGATTTCATTTTTTTTAAGTAATCTCTATACCTAACATGGGGCTCTAACCTACAACCTCGAGATCAAGAGTTGCAGACTCTAATGACTGAGACAGCCACGTGCCCCTTAGCCATCATTTTTTTAATGTTTATTTATTTTTGAGAGAGACAGAGCATGAGTGGGGGAGGGGCAGAGAGAGAGGGAGACAGAATCTGAAACAGGCTCCGGGCTCTGAGCTGTCAGCACAGAGCCCGACACGGGGCTCAAACCCACAAACTGTGAGATCACGACCTGAGTCAAAGTCGGACGCCCAACCAACTGAGCCACCCAGGAGCCCCAACCCCTTAACCATCATTTTAAACATCTATTTTTATGGTGGCATAAGAATTTCCACACTGATCACAGGAATCTACTCCTGAAGCCAAGTGCACATTGTATGTTAGCTAACTTAACAATAAATGACATAAAAAATAATAATAAAAAAATAAACTAATAAAATTTCCCACACTGAAATCCTTAATCTCTTAATAATTTAATATGTACTTGGTAATACTGCTTACATAATTCACCTGCTTAGTTAAATATTTAATATCTAAATATTTAATTTAGATTAAATTATTTAAAAATTCTGGGTTAATGGCATTCAAATTAATGTAAGTGTTCTATATTTTCTTGTCTTGTAGGTGACAATTTGAGGTTAACTTCAATTCCTCTCATTTTACTAAGCCAACTTTTTCAAACCTTTTCTGTAAAGGCCAGACAGTAAATATTTTAGGCTTTGCAGGCCATATACGGTCTCTGTCACATATTCTCTGTTTCTTTCTCTTCTTTTCTCTTTTACAGCCCTTTAAGAACATGAAAATCATTCTGAACTCATAGGTTGTATCAAGACAGACCATACACAGGATTTGATCCATGGGCCATAAATAATAAATATAAATAAAAGCAGATGGTATATGAACACTTACATAACAAGGTTCATATGGGTGTCCATAATTGCTCAGACTTCATTACCCCTTTTCCTCTACAACTGAAGGGCTTTTTCCTATATCTTGTCTATAAAATTAAAAAGTTGAAAATGCATAGGAGGTATTTAATGCTAGAGATGGGCTGGGTCCCCACAGACTTACAGAGTTATAGAATTTAATAGAGAGAATTATAGAATTCCACTATAGAGAATTATAGAATTCTACTGTTAGAAGAAATTGTTGCAATTATCCAATTTGAACCCTGTATTTTTTAATAAATAATATAACTAAAAACTCATAATAAATGATGAACTGATTAACTTACAAATACTGGAGGGATAGCAGGCCTTCAAATGTGTCTTTATGTAATTCGGTCAGATAATTGTCCCTGAGAATTCTGCAAAATGAAAAGGTCATTTCTGGGTCAAAATGCAAAAATAACTACAACTATTTGCTACACAGGACCGCTAGATGTGAGAGAAACCTGGGTAATGGTGCCACCAAATACACTAATTCTTATTTAATGTAGGGATGGTGATCTCTGCTGTTTGATTCAAATCTTTTCTTCTCACATACTCCTTTGTCTCTCTCCTCTCTCTCTCTCTCTCTCACACACACACACACACACACACACACACACACACACACACCCCTATCCACTCTTCACACCAAAATGTACATTTAATGCCTACTCTCTGGATCACAAAATCTCTGTTAGAACCCAGCCCTGAGTGGCAAAAACATGGACAGAACTGCCACTTCCTCCTCTCTTTTCCCAAATTTTATTGTGGAAGCCCTATTTATAACCATATCAGTGCTACAAGTAAAGCCATCTAATTTTTTTCCCCATCTAAAAAATATCTGTGAGAACTAAAAATGTGCATAAAATGCACATAACATAAATGCTCAGTTTAATAAGTGTAGAGTAAATACCCGTGTAACACTATTTGTTCATTCTACTGTTGGTGGATACTAGATTTTTCTAATTTTTAGTTATTATAAACAGTGCTGCTTTGGACATTTTTCTGTTTATATCCTAGTACACATTTGCCTAAGTTTCTCCAGGATTTAACAGGGGTACAAAATTGTCTTCCTAAGAGGTTGTGCTATTTCAAGCTGGCAGATTGAAACATGCCAAGTCTCTACCAAACTCCAAACTCCACCAAAGTCCCTAAGGATGATTAGAAAAGATACAATTAGAAAATCCACAACCTTAGCTCAAAGCCAAGGGAGTAGCTCTACAAACACTCCCCACCAGAAATGCCTTGGAGCCACCTACAGGGTGATTAGCTGGGATACTGCAGTAGGACCAAGGACAGCACATCAACCCCACATCCTTCCTCCTTGGATCTGGCAGCAAAGGGTGTTTTCTTCCAGGCAGGAGCCATTGGTGTTAGAAGGGGGCAGGGTCCCAGAACCCTGGAGGAAGGGTATACACTCTGACTAGCCATTAGAAGTCACCTCCCACCTCTTCTTTAACTCTCAGGGGGACCTGTCACCAATAACAAGCCCCGTGGTTCATTTCACCTCTTCCTTAGGACCAGAAAACAGAAGCAAGTCAAATCTCAACTACAAAGATAAATTGCACTCAGGAATGACCAAATGGAGTGAGAAAGCCAATTCTATTCAGGACAGAAAATAAAAAACAAATATAACAGCTTATAGTCAATGACACAGTTAACAGAGAAAACACAAAAGGATTTGAGAATACCAACATTAATGGGGCACCTGCGTGGCTCAGTCGGTTAAGCATCCGACTTCGGCTCAGGTTGCAGTCCATGGGTTCAAGCCCTGCACTGGGCTCTGTGCTGAAGCTCAGAGCCTGGAGCCTGCTTCGGATTCTGTGTCTCCCTCTCTCTCTGTGCCTACCCTGCTCATACTCTGTCTCTCTCTCTCTCAAAAATAAATAAACATTAAAAAAATTTTTTAAAAAGGATTAATGAAATACACAGCTTTGCATGGCATGGACAAAGAATAAACACTGAACCTCCATAGCAAAGAACATTAGTATCTCTGTATGTCTAATGTACAGAGATATATGCAAACATTTCTTCCTTGACAATGAGGCTGGAGAGATGTTTATTCTGTAATTAGCGAAGTTAGAGGCATTTCTGATGTTTGTTTAGTGTAAACATTTCTAACTATACCACTTAACCATCATTATATTTTTAAAGATTTCATTTTTTTTAAGTAATCTCTATACCTAACATGGGGCTCTAACCTACAACCTCGAGATCAAGAGTTGCAGACTCTAATGACTGAGACAGCCACGTGCCCCTTAGCCATCATTTTTTTAATGTTTATTTATTTTTGAGAGAGACAGAGCATGAGTGGGGGAGGGGCAGAGAGAGAGGGAGACAGAATCTGAAACAGGCTCCGGGCTCTGAGCTGTCAGCACAGAGCCCGACACGGGGCTCAAACCCACAAACTGTGAGATCACGACCTGAGTCAAAGTCGGACGCCCAACCAACTGAGCCACCCAGGAGCCCCAACCCCTTAACCATCATTTTAAACATCTATTTTTATGGTGGCATAAGAATTTCCACACTGATCACAGGAATCTACTCCTGAAGCCAAGTGCACATTGTATGTTAGCTAACTTAACAATAAATGACATAAAAAATAATAATAAAAAAATAAACTAATAAAATTTCCCACACTGAAATCCTTAATCTCTTAATAATTTAATATGTACTTGGTAATACTGCTTACATAATTCACCTGCTTAGTTAAATATTTAATATCTAAATATTTAATTTAGATTAAATTATTTAAAAATTCTGGGTTAATGGCATTCAAATTAATGTAAGTGTTCTATATTTTCTTGTCTTGTAGGTGACAATTTGAGGTTAACTTCAATTCCTCTCATTTTACTAAGCCAACTTTTTCAAACCTTTTCTGTAAAGGCCAGACAGTAAATATTTTAGGCTTTGCAGGCCATATACGGTCTCTGTCACATATTCTCTGTTTCTTTCTCTTCTTTTCTCTTTTACAGCCCTTTAAGAACATGAAAATCATTCTGAACTCATAGGTTGTATCAAGACAGACCATACACAGGATTTGATCCATGGGCCATAAATAATAAATATAAATAAAAGCAGATGGTATATGAACACTTACATAACAAGGTTCATATGGGTGTCCATAATTGCTCAGACTTCATTACCCCTTTTCCTCTACAACTGAAGGGCTTTTTCCTATATCTTGTCTATAAAATTAAAAAGTTGAAAATGCATAGGAGGTATTTAATGCTAGAGATGGGCTGGGTCCCCACAGACTTACAGAGTTATAGAATTTAATAGAGAGAATTATAGAATTCCACTATAGAGAATTATAGAATTCTACTGTTAGAAGAAATTGTTGCAATTATCCAATTTGAACCCTGTATTTTTTAATAAATAATATAACTAAAAACTCATAATAAATGATGAACTGATTAACTTACAAATACTGGAGGGATAGCAGGCCTTCAAATGTGTCTTTATGTAATTCGGTCAGATAATTGTCCCTGAGAATTCTGCAAAATGAAAAGGTCATTTCTGGGTCAAAATGCAAAAATAACTACAACTATTTGCTACACAGGACCGCTAGATGTGAGAGAAACCTGGGTAATGGTGCCACCAAATACACTAATTCTTATTTAATGTAGGGATGGTGATCTCTGCTGTTTGATTCAAATCTTTTCTTCTCACATACTCCTTTGTCTCTCTCCTCTCTCTCTCTCTCTCTCACACACACACACACACACACACACACACACACACACACCCCTATCCACTCTTCACACCAAAATGTACATTTAATGCCTACTCTCTGGATCACAAAATCTCTGTTAGAACCCAGCCCTGAGTGGCAAAAACATGGACAGAACTGCCACTTCCTCCTCTCTTTTCCCAAATTTTATTGTGGAAGCCCTATTTATAACCATATCAGTGCTACAAGTAAAGCCATCTAATTTTTTTCCCCATCTAAAAAATATCTGTGAGAACTAAAAATGTGCATAAAATGCACATAACATAAATGCTCAGTTTAATAAGTGTAGAGTAAATACCCGTGTAACACTATTTGTTCATTCTACTGTTGGTGGATACTAGATTTTTCTAATTTTTAGTTATTATAAACAGTGCTGCTTTGGACATTTTTCTGTTTATATCCTAGTACACATTTGCCTAAGTTTCTCCAGGATTTAACAGGGGTACAAAATTGTCTTCCTAAGAGGTTGTGCTATTTCAAGCTGGCAGATTGAAACATGCCAAGTCTCTACCAAACTCCAAACTCCACCAAAGTCCCTAAGGATGATTAGAAAAGATACAATTAGAAAATCCACAACCTTAGCTCAAAGCCAAGGGAGTAGCTCTACAAACACTCCCCACCAGAAATGCCTTGGAGCCACCTACAGGGTGATTAGCTGGGATACTGCAGTAGGACCAAGGACAGCACATCAACCCCACATCCTTCCTCCTTGGATCTGGCAGCAAAGGGTGTTTTCTTCCAGGCAGGAGCCATTGGTGTTAGAAGGGGGCAGGGTCCCAGAACCCTGGAGGAAGGGTATACACTCTGACTAGCCATTAGAAGTCACCTCCCACCTCTTCTTTAACTCTCAGGGGGACCTGTCACCAATAACAAGCCCCGTGGTTCATTTCACCTCTTCCTTAGGACCAGAAAACAGAAGCAAGTCAAATCTCAACTACAAAGATAAATTGCACTCAGGAATGACCAAATGGAGTGAGAAAGCCAATTCTATTCAGGACAGAAAATAAAAAACAAATATAACAGCTTATAGTCAATGACACAGTTAACAGAGAAAACACAAAAGGATTTGAGAATACCAACATTAATGGGGCACCTGCGTGGCTCAGTCGGTTAAGCATCCGACTTCGGCTCAGGTTGCAGTCCATGGGTTCAAGCCCTGCACTGGGCTCTGTGCTGAAGCTCAGAGCCTGGAGCCTGCTTCGGATTCTGTGTCTCCCTCTCTCTCTGTGCCTACCCTGCTCATACTCTGTCTCTCTCTCTCTCAAAAATAAATAAACATTAAAAAAATTTTTTAAAAAGGATTAATGAAATACACAGCTTTGCATGGCATGGACAAAGAATAAACACTGAACCTCCATAGCAAAGAACATTAGTATCTCTGTATGTCTAATGTACAGAGATATATGCAAACATTTCTTCCTTGACAATGAGGCTGGAGAGATGTTTATTCTGTAATTAGCGAAGTTAGAGGCATTTCTGATGTTTGTTTAGTGTAAACATTTCTAACTATACCACTTAACCATCATTATATTTTTAAAGATTTCATTTTTTTTAAGTAATCTCTATACCTAACATGGGGCTCTAACCTACAACCTCGAGATCAAGAGTTGCAGACTCTAATGACTGAGACAGCCACGTGCCCCTTAGCCATCATTTTTTTAATGTTTATTTATTTTTGAGAGAGACAGAGCATGAGTGGGGGAGGGGCAGAGAGAGAGGGAGACAGAATCTGAAACAGGCTCCGGGCTCTGAGCTGTCAGCACAGAGCCCGACACGGGGCTCAAACCCACAAACTGTGAGATCACGACCTGAGTCAAAGTCGGACGCCCAACCAACTGAGCCACCCAGGAGCCCCAACCCCTTAACCATCATTTTAAACATCTATTTTTATGGTGGCATAAGAATTTCCACACTGATCACAGGAATCTACTCCTGAAGCCAAGTGCACATTGTATGTTAGCTAACTTAACAATAAATGACATAAAAAATAATAATAAAAAAATAAACTAATAAAATTTCCCACACTGAAATCCTTAATCTCTTAATAATTTAATATGTACTTGGTAATACTGCTTACATAATTCACCTGCTTAGTTAAATATTTAATATCTAAATATTTAATTTAGATTAAATTATTTAAAAATTCTGGGTTAATGGCATTCAAATTAATGTAAGTGTTCTATATTTTCTTGTCTTGTAGGTGACAATTTGAGGTTAACTTCAATTCCTCTCATTTTACTAAGCCAACTTTTTCAAACCTTTTCTGTAAAGGCCAGACAGTAAATATTTTAGGCTTTGCAGGCCATATACGGTCTCTGTCACATATTCTCTGTTTCTTTCTCTTCTTTTCTCTTTTACAGCCCTTTAAGAACATGAAAATCATTCTGAACTCATAGGTTGTATCAAGACAGACCATACACAGGATTTGATCCATGGGCCATAAATAATAAATATAAATAAAAGCAGATGGTATATGAACACTTACATAACAAGGTTCATATGGGTGTCCATAATTGCTCAGACTTCATTACCCCTTTTCCTCTACAACTGAAGGGCTTTTTCCTATATCTTGTCTATAAAATTAAAAAGTTGAAAATGCATAGGAGGTATTTAATGCTAGAGATGGGCTGGGTCCCCACAGACTTACAGAGTTATAGAATTTAATAGAGAGAATTATAGAATTCCACTATAGAGAATTATAGAATTCTACTGTTAGAAGAAATTGTTGCAATTATCCAATTTGAACCCTGTATTTTTTAATAAATAATATAACTAAAAACTCATAATAAATGATGAACTGATTAACTTACAAATACTGGAGGGATAGCAGGCCTTCAAATGTGTCTTTATGTAATTCGGTCAGATAATTGTCCCTGAGAATTCTGCAAAATGAAAAGGTCATTTCTGGGTCAAAATGCAAAAATAACTACAACTATTTGCTACACAGGACCGCTAGATGTGAGAGAAACCTGGGTAATGGTGCCACCAAATACACTAATTCTTATTTAATGTAGGGATGGTGATCTCTGCTGTTTGATTCAAATCTTTTCTTCTCACATACTCCTTTGTCTCTCTCCTCTCTCTCTCTCTCTCTCACACACACACACACACACACACACACACACACACACACCCCTATCCACTCTTCACACCAAAATGTACATTTAATGCCTACTCTCTGGATCACAAAATCTCTGTTAGAACCCAGCCCTGAGTGGCAAAAACATGGACAGAACTGCCACTTCCTCCTCTCTTTTCCCAAATTTTATTGTGGAAGCCCTATTTATAACCATATCAGTGCTACAAGTAAAGCCATCTAATTTTTTTCCCCATCTAAAAAATATCTGTGAGAACTAAAAATGTGCATAAAATGCACATAACATAAATGCTCAGTTTAATAAGTGTAGAGTAAATACCCGTGTAACACTATTTGTTCATTCTACTGTTGGTGGATACTAGATTTTTCTAATTTTTAGTTATTATAAACAGTGCTGCTTTGGACATTTTTCTGTTTATATCCTAGTACACATTTGCCTAAGTTTCTCCAGGATTTAACAGGGGTACAAAATTGTCTTCCTAAGAGGTTGTGCTATTTCAAGCTGGCAGATTGAAACATGCCAAGTCTCTACCAAACTCCAAACTCCACCAAAGTCCCTAAGGATGATTAGAAAAGATACAATTAGAAAATCCACAACCTTAGCTCAAAGCCAAGGGAGTAGCTCTACAAACACTCCCCACCAGAAATGCCTTGGAGCCACCTACAGGGTGATTAGCTGGGATACTGCAGTAGGACCAAGGACAGCACATCAACCCCACATCCTTCCTCCTTGGATCTGGCAGCAAAGGGTGTTTTCTTCCAGGCAGGAGCCATTGGTGTTAGAAGGGGGCAGGGTCCCAGAACCCTGGAGGAAGGGTATACACTCTGACTAGCCATTAGAAGTCACCTCCCACCTCTTCTTTAACTCTCAGGGGGACCTGTCACCAATAACAAGCCCCGTGGTTCATTTCACCTCTTCCTTAGGACCAGAAAACAGAAGCAAGTCAAATCTCAACTACAAAGATAAATTGCACTCAGGAATGACCAAATGGAGTGAGAAAGCCAATTCTATTCAGGACAGAAAATAAAAAACAAATATAACAGCTTATAGTCAATGACACAGTTAACAGAGAAAACACAAAAGGATTTGAGAATACCAACATTAATGGGGCACCTGCGTGGCTCAGTCGGTTAAGCATCCGACTTCGGCTCAGGTTGCAGTCCATGGGTTCAAGCCCTGCACTGGGCTCTGTGCTGAAGCTCAGAGCCTGGAGCCTGCTTCGGATTCTGTGTCTCCCTCTCTCTCTGTGCCTACCCTGCTCATACTCTGTCTCTCTCTCTCTCAAAAATAAATAAACATTAAAAAAATTTTTTAAAAAGGATTAATGAAATACACAGCTTTGCATGGCATGGACAAAGAATAAACACTGAACCTCCATAGCAAAGAACATTAGTATCTCTGTATGTCTAATGTACAGAGATATATGCAAACATTTCTTCCTTGACAATGAGGCTGGAGAGATGTTTATTCTGTAATTAGCGAAGTTAGAGGCATTTCTGATGTTTGTTTAGTGTAAACATTTCTAACTATACCACTTAACCATCATTATATTTTTAAAGATTTCATTTTTTTTAAGTAATCTCTATACCTAACATGGGGCTCTAACCTACAACCTCGAGATCAAGAGTTGCAGACTCTAATGACTGAGACAGCCACGTGCCCCTTAGCCATCATTTTTTTAATGTTTATTTATTTTTGAGAGAGACAGAGCATGAGTGGGGGAGGGGCAGAGAGAGAGGGAGACAGAATCTGAAACAGGCTCCGGGCTCTGAGCTGTCAGCACAGAGCCCGACACGGGGCTCAAACCCACAAACTGTGAGATCACGACCTGAGTCAAAGTCGGACGCCCAACCAACTGAGCCACCCAGGAGCCCCAACCCCTTAACCATCATTTTAAACATCTATTTTTATGGTGGCATAAGAATTTCCACACTGATCACAGGAATCTACTCCTGAAGCCAAGTGCACATTGTATGTTAGCTAACTTAACAATAAATGACATAAAAAATAATAATAAAAAAATAAACTAATAAAATTTCCCACACTGAAATCCTTAATCTCTTAATAATTTAATATGTACTTGGTAATACTGCTTACATAATTCACCTGCTTAGTTAAATATTTAATATCTAAATATTTAATTTAGATTAAATTATTTAAAAATTCTGGGTTAATGGCATTCAAATTAATGTAAGTGTTCTATATTTTCTTGTCTTGTAGGTGACAATTTGAGGTTAACTTCAATTCCTCTCATTTTACTAAGCCAACTTTTTCAAACCTTTTCTGTAAAGGCCAGACAGTAAATATTTTAGGCTTTGCAGGCCATATACGGTCTCTGTCACATATTCTCTGTTTCTTTCTCTTCTTTTCTCTTTTACAGCCCTTTAAGAACATGAAAATCATTCTGAACTCATAGGTTGTATCAAGACAGACCATACACAGGATTTGATCCATGGGCCATAAATAATAAATATAAATAAAAGCAGATGGTATATGAACACTTACATAACAAGGTTCATATGGGTGTCCATAATTGCTCAGACTTCATTACCCCTTTTCCTCTACAACTGAAGGGCTTTTTCCTATATCTTGTCTATAAAATTAAAAAGTTGAAAATGCATAGGAGGTATTTAATGCTAGAGATGGGCTGGGTCCCCACAGACTTACAGAGTTATAGAATTTAATAGAGAGAATTATAGAATTCCACTATAGAGAATTATAGAATTCTACTGTTAGAAGAAATTGTTGCAATTATCCAATTTGAACCCTGTATTTTTTAATAAATAATATAACTAAAAACTCATAATAAATGATGAACTGATTAACTTACAAATACTGGAGGGATAGCAGGCCTTCAAATGTGTCTTTATGTAATTCGGTCAGATAATTGTCCCTGAGAATTCTGCAAAATGAAAAGGTCATTTCTGGGTCAAAATGCAAAAATAACTACAACTATTTGCTACACAGGACCGCTAGATGTGAGAGAAACCTGGGTAATGGTGCCACCAAATACACTAATTCTTATTTAATGTAGGGATGGTGATCTCTGCTGTTTGATTCAAATCTTTTCTTCTCACATACTCCTTTGTCTCTCTCCTCTCTCTCTCTCTCTCTCACACACACACACACACACACACACACACACACACCCCTATCCACTCTTCACACCAAAATGTACATTTAATGCCTACTCTCTGGATCACAAAATCTCTGTTAGAACCCAGCCCTGAGTGGCAAAAACATGGACAGAACTGCCACTTCCTCCTCTCTTTTCCCAAATTTTATTGTGGAAGCCCTATTTATAACCATATCAGTGCTACAAGTAAAGCCATCTAATTTTTTTCCCCATCTAAAAAATATCTGTGAGAACTAAAAATGTGCATAAAATGCACATAACATAAATGCTCAGTTTAATAAGTGTAGAGTAAATACCCGTGTAACACTATTTGTTCATTCTACTGTTGGTGGATACTAGATTTTTCTAATTTTTAGTTATTATAAACAGTGCTGCTTTGGACATTTTTCTGTTTATATCCTAGTACACATTTGCCTAAGTTTCTCCAGGATTTAACAGGGGTACAAAATTGTCTTCCTAAGAGGTTGTGCTATTTCAAGCTGGCAGATTGAAACATGCCAAGTCTCTACCAAACTCCAAACTCCACCAAAGTCCCTAAGGATGATTAGAAAAGATACAATTAGAAAATCCACAACCTTAGCTCAAAGCCAAGGGAGTAGCTCTACAAACACTCCCCACCAGAAATGCCTTGGAGCCACCTACAGGGTGATTAGCTGGGATACTGCAGTAGGACCAAGGACAGCACATCAACCCCACATCCTTCCTCCTTGGATCTGGCAGCAAAGGGTGTTTTCTTCCAGGCAGGAGCCATTGGTGTTAGAAGGGGGCAGGGTCCCAGAACCCTGGAGGAAGGGTATACACTCTGACTAGCCATTAGAAGTCACCTCCCACCTCTTCTTTAACTCTCAGGGGGACCTGTCACCAATAACAAGCCCCGTGGTTCATTTCACCTCTTCCTTAGGACCAGAAAACAGAAGCAAGTCAAATCTCAACTACAAAGATAAATTGCACTCAGGAATGACCAAATGGAGTGAGAAAGCCAATTCTATTCAGGACAGAAAATAAAAAACAAATATAACAGCTTATAGTCAATGACACAGTTAACAGAGAAAACACAAAAGGATTTGAGAATACCAACATTAATGGGGCACCTGCGTGGCTCAGTCGGTTAAGCATCCGACTTCGGCTCAGGTTGCAGTCCATGGGTTCAAGCCCTGCACTGGGCTCTGTGCTGAAGCTCAGAGCCTGGAGCCTGCTTCGGATTCTGTGTCTCCCTCTCTCTCTGTGCCTACCCTGCTCATACTCTGTCTCTCTCTCTCTCAAAAATAAATAAACATTAAAAAAATTTTTTAAAAAGGATTAATGAAATACACAGCTTTGCATGGCATGGACAAAGAATAAACACTGAACCTCCATAGCAAAGAACATTAGTATCTCTGTATGTCTAATGTACAGAGATATATGCAAACATTTCTTCCTTGACAATGAGGCTGGAGAGATGTTTATTCTGTAATTAGCGAAGTTAGAGGCATTTCTGATGTTTGTTTAGTGTAAACATTTCTAACTATACCACTTAACCATCATTATATTTTTAAAGATTTCATTTTTTTTAAGTAATCTCTATACCTAACATGGGGCTCTAACCTACAACCTCGAGATCAAGAGTTGCAGACTCTAATGACTGAGACAGCCACGTGCCCCTTAGCCATCATTTTTTTAATGTTTATTTATTTTTGAGAGAGACAGAGCATGAGTGGGGGAGGGGCAGAGAGAGAGGGAGACAGAATCTGAAACAGGCTCCGGGCTCTGAGCTGTCAGCACAGAGCCCGACACGGGGCTCAAACCCACAAACTGTGAGATCACGACCTGAGTCAAAGTCGGACGCCCAACCAACTGAGCCACCCAGGAGCCCCAACCCCTTAACCATCATTTTAAACATCTATTTTTATGGTGGCATAAGAATTTCCACACTGATCACAGGAATCTACTCCTGAAGCCAAGTGCACATTGTATGTTAGCTAACTTAACAATAAATGACATAAAAAATAATAATAAAAAAATAAACTAATAAAATTTCCCACACTGAAATCCTTAATCTCTTAATAATTTAATATGTACTTGGTAATACTGCTTACATAATTCACCTGCTTAGTTAAATATTTAATATCTAAATATTTAATTTAGATTAAATTATTTAAAAATTCTGGGTTAATGGCATTCAAATTAATGTAAGTGTTCTATATTTTCTTGTCTTGTAGGTGACAATTTGAGGTTAACTTCAATTCCTCTCATTTTACTAAGCCAACTTTTTCAAACCTTTTCTGTAAAGGCCAGACAGTAAATATTTTAGGCTTTGCAGGCCATATACGGTCTCTGTCACATATTCTCTGTTTCTTTCTCTTCTTTTCTCTTTTACAGCCCTTTAAGAACATGAAAATCATTCTGAACTCATAGGTTGTATCAAGACAGACCATACACAGGATTTGATCCATGGGCCATAAATAATAAATATAAATAAAAGCAGATGGTATATGAACACTTACATAACAAGGTTCATATGGGTGTCCATAATTGCTCAGACTTCATTACCCCTTTTCCTCTACAACTGAAGGGCTTTTTCCTATATCTTGTCTATAAAATTAAAAAGTTGAAAATGCATAGGAGGTATTTAATGCTAGAGATGGGCTGGGTCCCCACAGACTTACAGAGTTATAGAATTTAATAGAGAGAATTATAGAATTCCACTATAGAGAATTATAGAATTCTACTGTTAGAAGAAATTGTTGCAATTATCCAATTTGAACCCTGTATTTTTTAATAAATAATATAACTAAAAACTCATAATAAATGATGAACTGATTAACTTACAAATACTGGAGGGATAGCAGGCCTTCAAATGTGTCTTTATGTAATTCGGTCAGATAATTGTCCCTGAGAATTCTGCAAAATGAAAAGGTCATTTCTGGGTCAAAATGCAAAAATAACTACAACTATTTGCTACACAGGACCGCTAGATGTGAGAGAAACCTGGGTAATGGTGCCACCAAATACACTAATTCTTATTTAATGTAGGGATGGTGATCTCTGCTGTTTGATTCAAATCTTTTCTTCTCACATACTCCTTTGTCTCTCTCCTCTCTCTCTCTCTCTCTCTCACACACACACACACACACACACACACACACACACACACACACACCCCTATCCACTCTTCACACCAAAATGTACATTTAATGCCTACTCTCTGGATCACAAAATCTCTGTTAGAACCCAGCCCTGAGTGGCAAAAACATGGACAGAACTGCCACTTCCTCCTCTCTTTTCCCAAATTTTATTGTGGAAGCCCTATTTATAACCATATCAGTGCTACAAGTAAAGCCATCTAATTTTTTTCCCCATCTAAAAAATATCTGTGAGAACTAAAAATGTGCATAAAATGCACATAACATAAATGCTCAGTTTAATAAGTGTAGAGTAAATACCCGTGTAACACTATTTGTTCATTCTACTGTTGGTGGATACTAGATTTTTCTAATTTTTAGTTATTATAAACAGTGCTGCTTTGGACATTTTTCTGTTTATATCCTAGTACACATTTGCCTAAGTTTCTCCAGGATTTAACAGGGGTACAAAATTGTCTTCCTAAGAGGTTGTGCTATTTCAAGCTGGCAGATTGAAACATGCCAAGTCTCTACCAAACTCCAAACTCCACCAAAGTCCCTAAGGATGATTAGAAAAGATACAATTAGAAAATCCACAACCTTAGCTCAAAGCCAAGGGAGTAGCTCTACAAACACTCCCCACCAGAAATGCCTTGGAGCCACCTACAGGGTGATTAGCTGGGATACTGCAGTAGGACCAAGGACAGCACATCAACCCCACATCCTTCCTCCTTGGATCTGGCAGCAAAGGGTGTTTTCTTCCAGGCAGGAGCCATTGGTGTTAGAAGGGGGCAGGGTCCCAGAACCCTGGAGGAAGGGTATACACTCTGACTAGCCATTAGAAGTCACCTCCCACCTCTTCTTTAACTCTCAGGGGGACCTGTCACCAATAACAAGCCCCGTGGTTCATTTCACCTCTTCCTTAGGACCAGAAAACAGAAGCAAGTCAAATCTCAACTACAAAGATAAATTGCACTCAGGAATGACCAAATGGAGTGAGAAAGCCAATTCTATTCAGGACAGAAAATAAAAAACAAATATAACAGCTTATAGTCAATGACACAGTTAACAGAGAAAACACAAAAGGATTTGAGAATACCAACATTAATGGGGCACCTGCGTGGCTCAGTCGGTTAAGCATCCGACTTCGGCTCAGGTTGCAGTCCATGGGTTCAAGCCCTGCACTGGGCTCTGTGCTGAAGCTCAGAGCCTGGAGCCTGCTTCGGATTCTGTGTCTCCCTCTCTCTCTCTGTGCCTACCCTGCTCATACTCTGTCTCTCTCTCTCTCAAAAATAAATAAACATTAAAAAAATTTTTTAAAAAGGATTAATGAAATACACAGCTTTGCATGGCATGGACAAAGAATAAACACTGAACCTCCATAGCAAAGAACATTAGTATCTCTGTATGTCTAATGTACAGAGATATATGCAAACATTTCTTCCTTGACAATGAGGCTGGAGAGATGTTTATTCTGTAATTAGCGAAGTTAGAGGCATTTCTGATGTTTGTTTAGTGTAAACATTTCTAACTATACCACTTAACCATCATTATATTTTTAAAGATTTCATTTTTTTTAAGTAATCTCTATACCTAACATGGGGCTCTAACCTACAACCTCGAGATCAAGAGTTGCAGACTCTAATGACTGAGACAGCCACGTGCCCCTTAGCCATCATTTTTTTAATGTTTATTTATTTTTGAGAGAGACAGAGCATGAGTGGGGGAGGGGCAGAGAGAGAGGGAGACAGAATCTGAAACAGGCTCCGGGCTCTGAGCTGTCAGCACAGAGCCCGACACGGGGCTCAAACCCACAAACTGTGAGATCACGACCTGAGTCAAAGTCGGACGCCCAACCAACTGAGCCACCCAGGAGCCCCAACCCCTTAACCATCATTTTAAACATCTATTTTTATGGTGGCATAAGAATTTCCACACTGATCACAGGAATCTACTCCTGAAGCCAAGTGCACATTGTATGTTAGCTAACTTAACAATAAATGACATAAAAAATAATAATAAAAAAATAAACTAATAAAATTTCCCACACTGAAATCCTTAATCTCTTAATAATTTAATATGTACTTGGTAATACTGCTTACATAATTCACCTGCTTAGTTAAATATTTAATATTTAAATATTTAATTTAGATTAAATTATTTAAAAATTCTGGGTTAATGGCATTCAAATTAATGTAAGTGTTCTATATTTTCTTGTCTTGTAGGTGACAATTTGAGGTTAACTTCAATTCCTCTCATTTTACTAAGCCAACTTTTTCAAACCTTTTCTGTAAAGGCCAGACAGTAAATATTTTAGGCTTTGCAGGCCATATACGGTCTCTGTCACATATTCTCTGTTTCTTTCTCTTCTTTTCTCTTTTACAGCCCTTTAAGAACATGAAAATCATTCTGAACTCATAGGTTGTATCAAGACAGACCATACACAGGATTTGATCCATGGGCCATAAATAATAAATATAAATAAAAGCAGATGGTATATGAACACTTACATAACAAGGTTCATATGGGTGTCCATAATTGCTCAGACTTCATTACCCCTTTTCCTCTACAACTGAAGGGCTTTTTCCTATATCTTGTCTATAAAATTAAAAAGTTGAAAATGCATAGGAGGTATTTAATGCTAGAGATGGGCTGGGTCCCCACAGACTTACAGAGTTATAGAATTTAATAGAGAGAATTATAGAATTCCACTATAGAGAATTATAGAATTCTACTGTTAGAAGAAATTGTTGCAATTATCCAATTTGAACCCTGTATTTTTTAATAAATAATATAACTAAAAACTCATAATAAATGATGAACTGATTAACTTACAAATACTGGAGGGATAGCAGGCCTTCAAATGTGTCTTTATGTAATTCGGTCAGATAATTGTCCCTGAGAATTCTGCAAAATGAAAAGGTCATTTCTGGGTCAAAATGCAAAAATAACTACAACTATTTGCTACACAGGACCGCTAGATGTGAGAGAAACCTGGGTAATGGTGCCACCAAATACACTAATTCTTATTTAATGTAGGGATGGTGATCTCTGCTGTTTGATTCAAATCTTTTCTTCTCACATACTCCTTTGTCTCTCTCCTCTCTCTCTCTCTCTCTCACACACACACACACACACACACACACACACACACACCCCTATCCACTCTTCACACCAAAATGTACATTTAATGCCTACTCTCTGGATCACAAAATCTCTGTTAGAACCCAGCCCTGAGTGGCAAAAACATGGACAGAACTGCCACTTCCTCCTCTCTTTTCCCAAATTTTATTGTGGAAGCCCTATTTATAACCATATCAGTGCTACAAGTAAAGCCATCTAATTTTTTTCCCCATCTAAAAAATATCTGTGAGAACTAAAAATGTGCATAAAATGCACATAACATAAATGCTCAGTTTAATAAGTGTAGAGTAAATACCCGTGTAACACTATTTGTTCATTCTACTGTTGGTGGATACTAGATTTTTCTAATTTTTAGTTATTATAAACAGTGCTGCTTTGGACATTTTTCTGTTTATATCCTAGTACACATTTGCCTAAGTTTCTCCAGGATTTAACAGGGGTACAAAATTGTCTTCCTAAGAGGTTGTGCTATTTCAAGCTGGCAGATTGAAACATGCCAAGTCTCTACCAAACTCCAAACTCCACCAAAGTCCCTAAGGATGATTAGAAAAGATACAATTAGAAAATCCACAACCTTAGCTCAAAGCCAAGGGAGTAGCTCTACAAACACTCCCCACCAGAAATGCCTTGGAGCCACCTACAGGGTGATTAGCTGGGATACTGCAGTAGGACCAAGGACAGCACATCAACCCCACATCCTTCCTCCTTGGATCTGGCAGCAAAGGGTGTTTTCTTCCAGGCAGGAGCCATTGGTGTTAGAAGGGGGCAGGGTCCCAGAACCCTGGAGGAAGGGTATACACTCTGACTAGCCATTAGAAGTCACCTCCCACCTCTTCTTTAACTCTCAGGGGGACCTGTCACCAATAACAAGCCCCGTGGTTCATTTCACCTCTTCCTTAGGACCAGAAAACAGAAGCAAGTCAAATCTCAACTACAAAGATAAATTGCACTCAGGAATGACCAAATGGAGTGAGAAAGCCAATTCTATTCAGGACAGAAAATAAAAAACAAATATAACAGCTTATAGTCAATGACACAGTTAACAGAGAAAACACAAAAGGATTTGAGAATACCAACATTAATGGGGCACCTGCGTGGCTCAGTCGGTTAAGCATCCGACTTCGGCTCAGGTTGCAGTCCATGGGTTCAAGCCCTGCACTGGGCTCTGTGCTGAAGCTCAGAGCCTGGAGCCTGCTTCGGATTCTGTGTCTCCCTCTCTCTCTGTGCCTACCCTGCTCATACTCTGTCTCTCTCTCTCTCAAAAATAAATAAACATTAAAAAAATTTTTTAAAAAGGATTAATGAAATACACAGCTTTGCATGGCATGGACAAAGAATAAACACTGAACCTCCATAGCAAAGAACATTAGTATCTCTGTATGTCTAATGTACAGAGATATATGCAAACATTTCTTCCTTGACAATGAGGCTGGAGAGATGTTTATTCTGTAATTAGCGAAGTTAGAGGCATTTCTGATGTTTGTTTAGTGTAAACATTTCTAACTATACCACTTAACCATCATTATATTTTTAAAGATTTCATTTTTTTTAAGTAATCTCTATACCTAACATGGGGCTCTAACCTACAACCTCGAGATCAAGAGTTGCAGACTCTAATGACTGAGACAGCCACGTGCCCCTTAGCCATCATTTTTTTAATGTTTATTTATTTTTGAGAGAGACAGAGCATGAGTGGGGGAGGGGCAGAGAGAGAGGGAGACAGAATCTGAAACAGGCTCCGGGCTCTGAGCTGTCAGCACAGAGCCCGACACGGGGCTCAAACCCACAAACTGTGAGATCACGACCTGAGTCAAAGTCGGACGCCCAACCAACTGAGCCACCCAGGAGCCCCAACCCCTTAACCATCATTTTAAACATCTATTTTTATGGTGGCATAAGAATTTCCACACTGATCACAGGAATCTACTCCTGAAGCCAAGTGCACATTGTATGTTAGCTAACTTAACAATAAATGACATAAAAAATAATAATAAAAAAATAAACTAATAAAATTTCCCACACTGAAATCCTTAATCTCTTAATAATTTAATATGTACTTGGTAATACTGCTTACATAATTCACCTGCTTAGTTAAATATTTAATATTTAAATATTTAATTTAGATTAAATTATTTAAAAATTCTGGGTTAATGGCATTCAAATTAATGTAAGTGTTCTATATTTTCTTGTCTTGTAGGTGACAATTTGAGGTTAACTTCAATTCCTCTCATTTTACTAAGCCAACTTTTTCAAACCTTTTCTGTAAAGGCCAGACAGTAAATATTTTAGGCTTTGCAGGCCATATACGGTCTCTGTCACATATTCTCTGTTTCTTTCTCTTCTTTTCTCTTTTACAGCCCTTTAAGAACATGAAAATCATTCTGAACTCATAGGTTGTATCAAGACAGACCATACACAGGATTTGATCCATGGGCCATAAATAATAAATATAAATAAAAGCAGATGGTATATGAACACTTACATAACAAGGTTCATATGGGTGTCCATAATTGCTCAGACTTCATTACCCCTTTTCCTCTACAACTGAAGGGCTTTTTCCTATATCTTGTCTATAAAATTAAAAAGTTGAAAATGCATAGGAGGTATTTAATGCTAGAGATGGGCTGGGTCCCCACAGACTTACAGAGTTATAGAATTTAATAGAGAGAATTATAGAATTCCACTATAGAGAATTATAGAATTCTACTGTTAGAAGAAATTGTTGCAATTATCCAATTTGAACCCTGTATTTTTTAATAAATAATATAACTAAAAACTCATAATAAATGATGAACTGATTAACTTACAAATACTGGAGGGATAGCAGGCCTTCAAATGTGTCTTTATGTAATTCGGTCAGATAATTGTCCCTGAGAATTCTGCAAAATGAAAAGGTCATTTCTGGGTCAAAATGCAAAAATAACTACAACTATTTGCTACACAGGACCGCTAGATGTGAGAGAAACCTGGGTAATGGTGCCACCAAATACACTAATTCTTATTTAATGTAGGGATGGTGATCTCTGCTGTTTGATTCAAATCTTTTCTTCTCACATACTCCTTTGTCTCTCTCCTCTCTCTCTCTCTCTCTCACACACACACACACACACACACACACACACACACACACCCCTATCCACTCTTCACACCAAAATGTACATTTAATGCCTACTCTCTGGATCACAAAATCTCTGTTAGAACCCAGCCCTGAGTGGCAAAAACATGGACAGAACTGCCACTTCCTCCTCTCTTTTCCCAAATTTTATTGTGGAAGCCCTATTTATAACCATATCAGTGCTACAAGTAAAGCCATCTAATTTTTTTCCCCATCTAAAAAATATCTGTGAGAACTAAAAATGTGCATAAAATGCACATAACATAAATGCTCAGTTTAATAAGTGTAGAGTAAATACCCGTGTAACACTATTTGTTCATTCTACTGTTGGTGGATACTAGATTTTTCTAATTTTTAGTTATTATAAACAGTGCTGCTTTGGACATTTTTCTGTTTATATCCTAGTACACATTTGCCTAAGTTTCTCCAGGATTTAACAGGGGTACAAAATTGTCTTCCTAAGAGGTTGTGCTATTTCAAGCTGGCAGATTGAAACATGCCAAGTCTCTACCAAACTCCAAACTCCACCAAAGTCCCTAAGGATGATTAGAAAAGATACAATTAGAAAATCCACAACCTTAGCTCAAAGCCAAGGGAGTAGCTCTACAAACACTCCCCACCAGAAATGCCTTGGAGCCACCTACAGGGTGATTAGCTGGGATACTGCAGTAGGACCAAGGACAGCACATCAACCCCACATCCTTCCTCCTTGGATCTGGCAGCAAAGGGTGTTTTCTTCCAGGCAGGAGCCATTGGTGTTAGAAGGGGGCAGGGTCCCAGAACCCTGGAGGAAGGGTATACACTCTGACTAGCCATTAGAAGTCACCTCCCACCTCTTCTTTAACTCTCAGGGGGACCTGTCACCAATAACAAGCCCCGTGGTTCATTTCACCTCTTCCTTAGGACCAGAAAACAGAAGCAAGTCAAATCTCAACTACAAAGATAAATTGCACTCAGGAATGACCAAATGGAGTGAGAAAGCCAATTCTATTCAGGACAGAAAATAAAAAACAAATATAACAGCTTATAGTCAATGACACAGTTAACAGAGAAAACACAAAAGGATTTGAGAATACCAACATTAATGGGGCACCTGCGTGGCTCAGTCGGTTAAGCATCCGACTTCGGCTCAGGTTGCAGTCCATGGGTTCAAGCCCTGCACTGGGCTCTGTGCTGAAGCTCAGAGCCTGGAGCCCGCTTCGGATTCTGTGTCTCCCTCTCTCTCTCTGTGCCTACCCTGCTCATACTCTGTCTCTCTCTCTCTCAAAAATAAATAAACATTAAAAAAATTTTTTAAAAAGGATTAATGAAATACACAGCTTTGCATGGCATGGACAAAGAATAAACACTGAACCTCCATAGCAAAGAACATTAGTATCTCTGTATGTCTAATGTACAGAGATATATGCAAACATTTCTTCCTTGACAATGAGGCTGGAGAGATGTTTATTCTGTAATTAGCGAAGTTAGAGGCATTTCTGATGTTTGTTTAGTGTAAACATTTCTAACTATACCACTTAACCATCATTATATTTTTAAAGATTTCATTTTTTTTAAGTAATCTCTATACCTAACATGGGGCTCTAACCTACAACCTCGAGATCAAGAGTTGCAGACTCTAATGACTGAGACAGCCACGTGCCCCTTAGCCATCATTTTTTTAATGTTTATTTATTTTTGAGAGAGACAGAGCATGAGTGGGGGAGGGGCAGAGAGAGAGGGAGACAGAATCTGAAACAGGCTCCGGGCTCTGAGCTGTCAGCACAGAGCCCGACACGGGGCTCAAACCCACAAACTGTGAGATCACGACCTGAGTCAAAGTCGGACGCCCAACCAACTGAGCCACCCAGGAGCCCCAACCCCTTAACCATCATTTTAAACATCTATTTTTATGGTGGCATAAGAATTTCCACACTGATCACAGGAATCTACTCCTGAAGCCAAGTGCACATTGTATGTTAGCTAACTTAACAATAAATGACATAAAAAATAATAATAAAAAAATAAACTAATAAAATTTCCCACACTGAAATCCTTAATCTCTTAATAATTTAATATGTACTTGGTAATACTGCTTACATAATTCACCTGCTTAGTTAAATATTTAATATTTAAATATTTAATTTAGATTAAATTATTTAAAAATTCTGGGTTAATGGCATTCAAATTAATGTAAGTGTTCTATATTTTCTTGTCTTGTAGGTGACAATTTGAGGTTAACTTCAATTCCTCTCATTTTACTAAGCCAACTTTTTCAAACCTTTTCTGTAAAGGCCAGACAGTAAATATTTTAGGCTTTGCAGGCCATATACGGTCTCTGTCACATATTCTCTGTTTCTTTCTCTTCTTTTCTCTTTTACAGCCCTTTAAGAACATGAAAATCATTCTGAACTCATAGGTTGTATCAAGACAGACCATACACAGGATTTGATCCATGGGCCATAAATAATAAATATAAATAAAAGCAGATGGTATATGAACACTTACATAACAAGGTTCATATGGGTGTCCATAATTGCTCAGACTTCATTACCCCTTTTCCTCTACAACTGAAGGGCTTTTTCCTATATCTTGTCTATAAAATTAAAAAGTTGAAAATGCATAGGAGGTATTTAATGCTAGAGATGGGCTGGGTCCCCACAGACTTACAGAGTTATAGAATTTAATAGAGAGAATTATAGAATTCCACTATAGAGAATTATAGAATTCTACTGTTAGAAGAAATTGTTGCAATTATCCAATTTGAACCCTGTATTTTTTAATAAATAATATAACTAAAAACTCATAATAAATGATGAACTGATTAACTTACAAATACTGGAGGGATAGCAGGCCTTCAAATGTGTCTTTATGTAATTCGGTCAGATAATTGTCCCTGAGAATTCTGCAAAATGAAAAGGTCATTTCTGGGTCAAAATGCAAAAATAACTACAACTATTTGCTACACAGGACCGCTAGATGTGAGAGAAACCTGGGTAATGGTGCCACCAAATACACTAATTCTTATTTAATGTAGGGATGGTGATCTCTGCTGTTTGATTCAAATCTTTTCTTCTCACATACTCCTTTGTCTCTCTCCTCTCTCTCTCTCTCTCTCACACACACACACACACACACACACACACACACACACACCCCTATCCACTCTTCACACCAAAATGTACATTTAATGCCTACTCTCTGGATCACAAAATCTCTGTTAGAACCCAGCCCTGAGTGGCAAAAACATGGACAGAACTGCCACTTCCTCCTCTCTTTTCCCAAATTTTATTGTGGAAGCCCTATTTATAACCATATCAGTGCTACAAGTAAAGCCATCTAATTTTTTTCCCCATCTAAAAAATATCTGTGAGAACTAAAAATGTGCATAAAATGCACATAACATAAATGCTCAGTTTAATAAGTGTAGAGTAAATACCCGTGTAACACTATTTGTTCATTCTACTGTTGGTGGATACTAGATTTTTCTAATTTTTAGTTATTATAAACAGTGCTGCTTTGGACATTTTTCTGTTTATATCCTAGTACACATTTGCCTAAGTTTCTCCAGGATTTAACAGGGGTACAAAATTGTCTTCCTAAGAGGTTGTGCTATTTCAAGCTGGCAGATTGAAACATGCCAAGTCTCTACCAAACTCCAAACTCCACCAAAGTCCCTAAGGATGATTAGAAAAGATACAATTAGAAAATCCACAACCTTAGCTCAAAGCCAAGGGAGTAGCTCTACAAACACTCCCCACCAGAAATGCCTTGGAGCCACCTACAGGGTGATTAGCTGGGATACTGCAGTAGGACCAAGGACAGCACATCAACCCCACATCCTTCCTCCTTGGATCTGGCAGCAAAGGGTGTTTTCTTCCAGGCAGGAGCCATTGGTGTTAGAAGGGGGCAGGGTCCCAGAACCCTGGAGGAAGGGTATACACTCTGACTAGCCATTAGAAGTCACCTCCCACCTCTTCTTTAACTCTCAGGGGGACCTGTCACCAATAACAAGCCCCGTGGTTCATTTCACCTCTTCCTTAGGACCAGAAAACAGAAGCAAGTCAAATCTCAACTACAAAGATAAATTGCACTCAGGAATGACCAAATGGAGTGAGAAAGCCAATTCTATTCAGGACAGAAAATAAAAAACAAATATAACAGCTTATAGTCAATGACACAGTTAACAGAGAAAACACAAAAGGATTTGAGAATACCAACATTAATGGGGCACCTGCGTGGCTCAGTCGGTTAAGCATCCGACTTCGGCTCAGGTTGCAGTCCATGGGTTCAAGCCCTGCACTGGGCTCTGTGCTGAAGCTCAGAGCCTGGAGCCCGCTTCGGATTCTGTGTCTCCCTCTCTCTCTCTGTGCCTACCCTGCTCATACTCTGTCTCTCTCTCTCTCAAAAATAAATAAACATTAAAAAAATTTTTTAAAAAGGATTAATGAAATACACAGCTTTGCATGGCATGGACAAAGAATAAACACTGAACCTCCATAGCAAAGAACATTAGTATCTCTGTATGTCTAATGTACAGAGATATATGCAAACATTTCTTCCTTGACAATGAGGCTGGAGAGATGTTTATTCTGTAATTAGCGAAGTTAGAGGCATTTCTGATGTTTGTTTAGTGTAAACATTTCTAACTATACCACTTAACCATCATTATATTTTTAAAGATTTCATTTTTTTTAAGTAATCTCTATACCTAACATGGGGCTCTAACCTACAACCTCGAGATCAAGAGTTGCAGACTCTAATGACTGAGACAGCCACGTGCCCCTTAGCCATCATTTTTTTAATGTTTATTTATTTTTGAGAGAGACAGAGCATGAGTGGGGGAGGGGCAGAGAGAGAGGGAGACAGAATCTGAAACAGGCTCCGGGCTCTGAGCTGTCAGCACAGAGCCCGACACGGGGCTCAAACCCACAAACTGTGAGATCACGACCTGAGTCAAAGTCGGACGCCCAACCAACTGAGCCACCCAGGAGCCCCAACCCCTTAACCATCATTTTAAACATCTATTTTTATGGTGGCATAAGAATTTCCACACTGATCACAGGAATCTACTCCTGAAGCCAAGTGCACATTGTATGTTAGCTAACTTAACAATAAATGACATAAAAAATAATAATAAAAAAATAAACTAATAAAATTTCCCACACTGAAATCCTTAATCTCTTAATAATTTAATATGTACTTGGTAATACTGCTTACATAATTCACCTGCTTAGTTAAATATTTAATATTTAAATATTTAATTTAGATTAAATTATTTAAAAATTCTGGGTTAATGGCATTCAAATTAATGTAAGTGTTCTATATTTTCTTGTCTTGTAGGTGACAATTTGAGGTTAACTTCAATTCCTCTCATTTTACTAAGCCAACTTTTTCAAACCTTTTCTGTAAAGGCCAGACAGTAAATATTTTAGGCTTTGCAGGCCATATACGGTCTCTGTCACATATTCTCTGTTTCTTTCTCTTCTTTTCTCTTTTACAGCCCTTTAAGAACATGAAAATCATTCTGAACTCATAGGTTGTATCAAGACAGACCATACACAGGATTTGATCCATGGGCCATAAATAATAAATATAAATAAAAGCAGATGGTATATGAACACTTACATAACAAGGTTCATATGGGTGTCCATAATTGCTCAGACTTCATTACCCCTTTTCCTCTACAACTGAAGGGCTTTTTCCTATATCTTGTCTATAAAATTAAAAAGTTGAAAATGCATAGGAGGTATTTAATGCTAGAGATGGGCTGGGTCCCCACAGACTTACAGAGTTATAGAATTTAATAGAGAGAATTATAGAATTCCACTATAGAGAATTATAGAATTCTACTGTTAGAAGAAATTGTTGCAATTATCCAATTTGAACCCTGTATTTTTTAATAAATAATATAACTAAAAACTCATAATAAATGATGAACTGATTAACTTACAAATACTGGAGGGATAGCAGGCCTTCAAATGTGTCTTTATGTAATTCGGTCAGATAATTGTCCCTGAGAATTCTGCAAAATGAAAAGGTCATTTCTGGGTCAAAATGCAAAAATAACTACAACTATTTGCTACACAGGACCGCTAGATGTGAGAGAAACCTGGGTAATGGTGCCACCAAATACACTAATTCTTATTTAATGTAGGGATGGTGATCTCTGCTGTTTGATTCAAATCTTTTCTTCTCACATACTCCTTTGTCTCTCTCCTCTCTCTCTCTCTCTCACACACACACACACACACACACACACACACACACACACACCCCTATCCACTCTTCACACCAAAATGTACATTTAATGCCTACTCTCTGGATCACAAAATCTCTGTTAGAACCCAGCCCTGAGTGGCAAAAACATGGACAGAACTGCCACTTCCTCCTCTCTTTTCCCAAATTTTATTGTGGAAGCCCTATTTATAACCATATCAGTGCTACAAGTAAAGCCATCTAATTTTTTTCCCCATCTAAAAAATATCTGTGAGAACTAAAAATGTGCATAAAATGCACATAACATAAATGCTCAGTTTAATAAGTGTAGAGTAAATACCCGTGTAACACTATTTGTTCATTCTACTGTTGGTGGATACTAGATTTTTCTAATTTTTAGTTATTATAAACAGTGCTGCTTTGGACATTTTTCTGTTTATATCCTAGTACACATTTGCCTAAGTTTCTCCAGGATTTAACAGGGGTACAAAATTGTCTTCCTAAGAGGTTGTGCTATTTCAAGCTGGCAGATTGAAACATGCCAAGTCTCTACCAAACTCCAAACTCCACCAAAGTCCCTAAGGATGATTAGAAAAGATACAATTAGAAAATCCACAACCTTAGCTCAAAGCCAAGGGAGTAGCTCTACAAACACTCCCCACCAGAAATGCCTTGGAGCCACCTACAGGGTGATTAGCTGGGATACTGCAGTAGGACCAAGGACAGCACATCAACCCCACATCCTTCCTCCTTGGATCTGGCAGCAAAGGGTGTTTTCTTCCAGGCAGGAGCCATTGGTGTTAGAAGGGGGCAGGGTCCCAGAACCCTGGAGGAAGGGTATACACTCTGACTAGCCATTAGAAGTCACCTCCCACCTCTTCTTTAACTCTCAGGGGGACCTGTCACCAATAACAAGCCCCGTGGTTCATTTCACCTCTTCCTTAGGACCAGAAAACAGAAGCAAGTCAAATCTCAACTACAAAGATAAATTGCACTCAGGAATGACCAAATGGAGTGAGAAAGCCAATTCTATTCAGGACAGAAAATAAAAAACAAATATAACAGCTTATAGTCAATGACACAGTTAACAGAGAAAACACAAAAGGATTTGAGAATACCAACATTAATGGGGCACCTGCGTGGCTCAGTCGGTTAAGCATCCGACTTCGGCTCAGGTTGCAGTCCATGGGTTCAAGCCCTGCACTGGGCTCTGTGCTGAAGCTCAGAGCCTGGAGCCCGCTTCGGATTCTGTGTCTCCCTCTCTCTCTCTGTGCCTACCCTGCTCATACTCTGTCTCTCTCTCTCTCAAAAATAAATAAACATTAAAAAAATTTTTTAAAAAGGATTAATGAAATACACAGCTTTGCATGGCATGGACAAAGAATAAACACTGAACCTCCATAGCAAAGAACATTAGTATCTCTGTATGTCTAATGTACAGAGATATATGCAAACATTTCTTCCTTGACAATGAGGCTGGAGAGATGTTTATTCTGTAATTAGCGAAGTTAGAGGCATTTCTGATGTTTGTTTAGTGTAAACATTTCTAACTATACCACTTAACCATCATTATATTTTTAAAGATTTCATTTTTTTTAAGTAATCTCTATACCTAACATGGGGCTCTAACCTACAACCTCGAGATCAAGAGTTGCAGACTCTAATGACTGAGACAGCCACGTGCCCCTTAGCCATCATTTTTTTAATGTTTATTTATTTTTGAGAGAGACAGAGCATGAGTGGGGGAGGGGCAGAGAGAGAGGGAGACAGAATCTGAAACAGGCTCCGGGCTCTGAGCTGTCAGCACAGAGCCCGACACGGGGCTCAAACCCACAAACTGTGAGATCACGACCTGAGTCAAAGTCGGACGCCCAACCAACTGAGCCACCCAGGAGCCCCAACCCCTTAACCATCATTTTAAACATCTATTTTTATGGTGGCATAAGAATTTCCACACTGATCACAGGAATCTACTCCTGAAGCCAAGTGCACATTGTATGTTAGCTAACTTAACAATAAATGACATAAAAAATAATAATAAAAAAATAAACTAATAAAATTTCCCACACTGAAATCCTTAATCTCTTAATAATTTAATATGTACTTGGTAATACTGCTTACATAATTCACCTGCTTAGTTAAATATTTAATATTTAAATATTTAATTTAGATTAAATTATTTAAAAATTCTGGGTTAATGGCATTCAAATTAATGTAAGTGTTCTATATTTTCTTGTCTTGTAGGTGACAATTTGAGGTTAACTTCAATTCCTCTCATTTTACTAAGCCAACTTTTTCAAACCTTTTCTGTAAAGGCCAGACAGTAAATATTTTAGGCTTTGCAGGCCATATACGGTCTCTGTCACATATTCTCTGTTTCTTTCTCTTCTTTTCTCTTTTACAGCCCTTTAAGAACATGAAAATCATTCTGAACTCATAGGTTGTATCAAGACAGACCATACACAGGATTTGATCCATGGGCCATAAATAATAAATATAAATAAAAGCAGATGGTATATGAACACTTACATAACAAGGTTCATATGGGTGTCCATAATTGCTCAGACTTCATTACCCCTTTTCCTCTACAACTGAAGGGCTTTTTCCTATATCTTGTCTATAAAATTAAAAAGTTGAAAATGCATAGGAGGTATTTAATGCTAGAGATGGGCTGGGTCCCCACAGACTTACAGAGTTATAGAATTTAATAGAGAGAATTATAGAATTCCACTATAGAGAATTATAGAATTCTACTGTTAGAAGAAATTGTTGCAATTATCCAATTTGAACCCTGTATTTTTTAATAAATAATATAACTAAAAACTCATAATAAATGATGAACTGATTAACTTACAAATACTGGAGGGATAGCAGGCCTTCAAATGTGTCTTTATGTAATTCGGTCAGATAATTGTCCCTGAGAATTCTGCAAAATGAAAAGGTCATTTCTGGGTCAAAATGCAAAAATAACTACAACTATTTGCTACACAGGACCGCTAGATGTGAGAGAAACCTGGGTAATGGTGCCACCAAATACACTAATTCTTATTTAATGTAGGGATGGTGATCTCTGCTGTTTGATTCAAATCTTTTCTTCTCACATACTCCTTTGTCTCTCTCCTCTCTCTCTCTCTCTCCACACACACACACACACACACACACACACACACACACACACACCCCTATCCACTCTTCACACCAAAATGTACATTTAATGCCTACTCTCTGGATCACAAAATCTCTGTTAGAACCCAGCCCTGAGTGGCAAAAACATGGACAGAACTGCCACTTCCTCCTCTCTTTTCCCAAATTTTATTGTGGAAGCCCTATTTATAACCATATCAGTGCTACAAGTAAAGCCATCTAATTTTTTTCCCCATCTAAAAAATATCTGTGAGAACTAAAAATGTGCATAAAATGCACATAACATAAATGCTCAGTTTAATAAGTGTAGAGTAAATACCCGTGTAACACTATTTGTTCATTCTACTGTTGGTGGATACTAGATTTTTCTAATTTTTAGTTATTATAAACAGTGCTGCTTTGGACATTTTTCTGTTTATATCCTAGTACACATTTGCCTAAGTTTCTCCAGGATTTAACAGGGGTACAAAATTGTCTTCCTAAGAGGTTGTGCTATTTCAAGCTGGCAGATTGAAACATGCCAAGTCTCTACCAAACTCCAAACTCCACCAAAGTCCCTAAGGATGATTAGAAAAGATACAATTAGAAAATCCACAACCTTAGCTCAAAGCCAAGGGAGTAGCTCTACAAACACTCCCCACCAGAAATGCCTTGGAGCCACCTACAGGGTGATTAGCTGGGATACTGCAGTAGGACCAAGGACAGCACATCAACCCCACATCCTTCCTCCTTGGATCTGGCAGCAAAGGGTGTTTTCTTCCAGGCAGGAGCCATTGGTGTTAGAAGGGGGCAGGGTCCCAGAACCCTGGAGGAAGGGTATACACTCTGACTAGCCATTAGAAGTCACCTCCCACCTCTTCTTTAACTCTCAGGGGGACCTGTCACCAATAACAAGCCCCGTGGTTCATTTCACCTCTTCCTTAGGACCAGAAAACAGAAGCAAGTCAAATCTCAACTACAAAGATAAATTGCACTCAGGAATGACCAAATGGAGTGAGAAAGCCAATTCTATTCAGGACAGAAAATAAAAAACAAATATAACAGCTTATAGTCAATGACACAGTTAACAGAGAAAACACAAAAGGATTTGAGAATACCAACATTAATGGGGCACCTGCGTGGCTCAGTCGGTTAAGCATCCGACTTCGGCTCAGGTTGCAGTCCATGGGTTCAAGCCCTGCACTGGGCTCTGTGCTGAAGCTCAGAGCCTGGAGCCTGCTTCAGATTCTGTGTCTCCCTCTCTCTCTGCCCCTCCCCAACTTGCACTCTGTCTCTCACTCTCTCTCTCTCTCAAAAATAAACAGTATACAAAATTTAGAATGGCATCATTAATATATCCTCAGACAGAGGTAAACAGTACATCTAATAAAAAGAACCAACTCAAGATTATATGAATGAAAAGTATTATCATTAGTAAAAAACTCAGTCTATGAGCAGCAGAAACGGTCGTTGAATAAATTAGAAAACTTGAGAGATCTGGCCACTGATTTCTTACCAATACTTGAAATTCTATGTATTTATTATATTTACATATTTGTTTTTATATTATATATTTGTAAACCCCTTGACAAGTGGGATATTTGGTCAGTTTTGTTCTTGGGCTTATATCCCTCGCATAAAACAGTTCCTGGGACATAGGAGATGCTCCATAAATATTTGTTGAATGAATTCAGAAAGTGACAGGTATCAATTTGCAAATATACTACTTTTAATTAAAACAAATCATTCATTTATCATCATTTATGAGAATAAGTACAACTTCACAGGAAAACAAATGTCTTTCTCCACCTCCGCCCCAATTTGTGACTCAATCTTTTGAGACAAGAACCTTTTGAGAATTTCATAAAAGCTATGGAATGGACCCTTTCCCTAGAAAACTGCACTTTCTTGAATACGTGCAAAGGTGTGCATGCGATTTCAATTTGCAGACCATCCCTTTAGGGCTCAGGTCCGTGAATAGAATGGACTGAATTTGTGGGTGCCAAACTTGGATGGGAAATAGAATCACATCTCTATTTTCACAAACCTCTAACTAGAATTAGCATTTCCTTCCATTATGAATGTAGGCAACAAACCACAGATTAGTGTAGTTAATTTGGTCCCCAGCAGAAATCAGATATTTTCATATCACATATTTGGCGTGGATATCTCAAAATATCATTTATTCTCATCAGTACCTTGAAGTTATAATAGTTAGTAGGCGTACCATTATATTTTGTTATTTAATATTCTAACAGAAGCAGATTTATTGCTATATCACTAATCTTTTTAAAAAATTTTTGAAAACTCTATTTCCACATAATTTCCTTTTCCTATATATTTTAACTTATTATACATTTGAAAACATTATCCCAAGAACATAAGCTTCTGCAGATCATCAATACATATATAGAAGGGTGCCTGGGTGGCTCAGTCTGTTAAGTGTCCAACTTCAGCTCAGGTCATGATCTCACGGTTCGTGGGTT
The DNA here is from genome assembly GCF_018350215.1 of Panthera leo. Lineage (NCBI taxonomy): Eukaryota > Metazoa > Chordata > Mammalia > Carnivora > Felidae > Panthera > Panthera leo. The sequence continues at coordinate 92,246 of NW_024962227.1, read as the reverse complement.
CGAGCCCCACATTGGGCTCTCTGCTGACAGATCAGAGCCTGGAGCCTGCTTCCAATTCTGTGTCTCCCTCTCTTTCTGTCCCTCCCCTGTTCATGCTCTGTCTCTCAGCAATAAATAAATGTTAAAAAAAAATTTTTTAAAAATTTGATATATAGAAAAAAAGGTTAAAAATCCTGCCCCAGGGGACTATTGACCCATAGTTAAAAACTTCTGTCTTACAAGGCATAACCCTCAAGCTGAATTAGAAATCATCAAATCTTGGGGCACCTGGGTGGCTCAGTTGGTTAAGTGTCTCAGGAGGCCTGGAAGGGGATCCAGCCACACATCCGGAGACTACGAAGCCTAGGGGTACTAGTCCCTTGCCAGTCTGCCTGGAAAACCCCCTTACTGCCGGTCAAAAAGCCTCACACAAATGACTACCGACCGGTACAAGACCTCCGGGAAGTAAATAAGAGGGTCGCGGACATACACCCAACTGTTCCCAACCCATATACTCTCTTGAGCTCCTTGGCGCCCTCCAGGGTCTGGTATACTGTACTAGATTTAAAGGACGCCTTCTTCAGTCTGCCGCTGGCACCCCAGAGCCAACCCCTGTTCGCCTTTGAGTGGCATGATCCGGAGGAGGGCTACAGTGGGCAACTCACCTGGACACGGCTACAGGGATTCAAAAATTCACCCACCATCTTCGACGAGGCACTACATGAGGACCTGGGTGAGTACAGAAGGAGCTGAACTACAACCTCCTTAGGTGGCTCTGAAGGGTGACCTGGGATCTCTTGCGTGGTTGAAGTTTCAACCTCTGTAGTGGGTTCTGGAGTTATGGTCAGTTCCAGGTCTAAAGGCTGAACTCTGACTTCAGTCAAATTTGGATGCTGAGCCTGGATCTGCTCTGGATGTGGACCTTGAGGAAAAACTGTTACCACCTGATGCTCTGGAGAGTGAGCTGGGGCCTCCTGTTGGGTTGGAGAAGGTTCAACCTCACCAGAAGGCTCTGGATGTTGAGCTGTGGCTTCCTGTTGAGTGGCAGAAGGGTTAATTTCCTCAGAGGTCTGTGGATGCTGACTTGGGGCCTCCTGATAGGTTGCAGGTTTAACTTCCCCAAGGGGATTTGGATGCTGAGTTGTGGCCTTTGACTGGGCTGGAGAAGGCTCAGTCCCCTCAAGGGGCTCTGGATACTGAGTTGGGGTCTCTGGTTGGGTTGGAAAAGGCTCACCCTCCTCTGATGCCTGAGGATACTGAGCTGGAGCCTCCTGCTGGGTTGAAGATTCAACCTCCTCAGGGGTCTGTGGATGCTGAGCTGGGGCCTCCTCCTGGGTTGTAGGTGGTTCACTCCCCTCGGAGGCCTGTGGGTGCTGACCCTGGCCCTCCTCCTGGAGAGGGGAAGGTTCACCCTCTTCCTGGGCCTCTGGAAGCTGAGTCGGGGCCTCCTCCTGGGTTGAGGATGATTCACCCTCCTCAGGGGCCTGTGATTGCTGAGCTAGGGCCTCCTGCTGAGTTGTAGAAGGTTCAACTTCTCCAGGATATTCTGGATACTGAACTGGGGTCTCCTGCTGTGTTGGAAGTTTCTCCTGTGTGGTAGATTCTGGAGATTGCGTTGGAGTCTCCTGTTGAACTGGCAAAGATTCAACCTCAGGGGACTGTGGAGGCAGAGTTGGGGCTTCATGCTGGGTTTCAAAAGGTTCCACATTAAGAGGCACTGAGGGCTGAGCTATAGTCTCGTGCCGAACTGCAGAAGGTCCCACCTCTGTAGTGGGTTCTGCAGTCATGGTAAGCTGCACATCTGGAGGTTTCAAAGTGACATTGGGCAGGTTTAAATGTTGATCATGGTAGTGACCTGGAGGTGAAACTGTCATCTTATGATGCCATAGAGGTTGAGCTGGGTGCTCCTGCTGGGTTGGAGAAGGTTCCACCTCCCTGGAAGGCAGCTCTGGAGGCTGAGCTGGTTGCTCTTGCAGGGTTGCAGAAGATTCTATCTCCCCTGGAGACTGAGCTGGAGTCTCCTGCTGGGTTGAAGATTCTGCCTCATTAAGGAGCTCTGCAAGCTGAGCTAAGGCCTCCTCCTGGGTTGGAGAAAGTTCAGCTTCTCCAAAACGGTCTGGAAGCTGAGCTGGGGGTTCCTGTTTGCTTAGAGAAGGCTTACCTTCCTCAGGAGGCACTGAAGGCTGAGCTGGGGTCTCCTGCTGCCTTAGAGAAGGATCAATCACCCCAGGAGGCTCGGAAGGCTGACCTGGGGTCTCCTGCTCACTTGAAGGCTCAACCTCCTCTGGAGGCTTACCCGAGGTCTCTTGCTGGGTTAGAGAAAGTTCTGCTTCCTCAGTATGTTCAAGAGGCTGAGGTGGGGCCTCTTGCTGGGCTATAGAAGATTCAACACCTTTATCAGGCCCTGGAGTTGTGGTAAATTCCACATCTAAAGGCTTACCTATAACCCTGGGAAACATTAAATAATCTGGATACTGACCTAGAGGTAGAGATGTCACCTCATCACTTACTGCAAGTTGAGTTAAATACTCGATAGGGAACTCTGGAACTAGAGTTGGGGCCTCCTGCTGGACTGGGGTAGGTTCAACCTCCTCGAGGCGCTCTGCAGGCTGAGGAGGGGCCTCCTGCTGGACTGGGGTAGGTTCAACCTCCTCGAGGCCCTCTGCAGGCTGAGCAGGGGCCTCCTGCTGGACTGGGGTAGGTCCAGCCTCCTCAGGGTGCTCCGCAGGCTGAGTTAGAGTTATGGTAAGATCCAGAGGTTTAACAGTGACATTGGGGAAGCTTGGCTTCTGAGCTTCACTCTGACTTGGAGATAGCACATTTACTTCATGATGTGCTAACAGTTGAGATATGATGTCCTTAGATGGCTCTGGAGGCTGAGCAGGGGCCTCCTGGGGGGTTGGAGAAGGTTCCACTTCCTCGGGGGCCTCTGTAGGGTGAGCTGAGGCTTCCTGCTGGACTGAAGAAGGTTCGACCTCTTCAGGGGTACTTGAAGGCTCAGCTGGGGCCTCTTGTGGGTTTGCTGAATTTCCATCCTTAAGGGACTCTGGACGCTGAGATGGAGCCTCCTGCTCAAGTAGAGATGTTTCTGTCTCTTCAGAGGGCTCTGGATGCTGAGCCTGAGCCTCCCCTTGGGGCAAAAAAGATTCAGCTTCCTCAGGGGACTCTAGATGATTTGGGGTCTTCTGTAAGGGTGGAGGAATTTCAGCCTCCTCAGAGAAGTTTGGAAGTTGATCTGGTCCTGTTATGCCCAGACTTCGTGATCCCCAAAGACCACTAGGGAGCCGAGTCCGATGCAAAAGCAAAAGAACCTTTATTCGAGCTAGCTCGAGCTCAATCCCCTACCTGCAAAGGAAAGAGATGGGAAGGAAGGACACACACCAAAAAGGTGACAGGAGTTATCTTATGAGTGGTAGGGAGGGTGGGGTGGGATTTTCACGTTTTATCCTCTATACCTGTGACATTAAAAACAAAAAAAAAGTATCCATGATAATTCATGTATCCATGAATTACACATGTTTAAGAGAAGCTATTAAATGCCTGAGGTTCAGTTTCAACCGCTAACTCTGCGTATGACTTTGAATCTTTACCTTTAGTTTTGTCCTCTTCCCTCAGCAACAGCTTACCTGGTCAGTTTATATACACATTTTTTTCAGGGGAGTCAGGAATAAATTCAAAACAGATACCCATCTGCCCATGTGCCTGGTGGACATTTCCAGTCAACCTGAAGCCTTCTGGTTGCTCTGTGTTCCCTGGTAAAAGATGCCTCAACTTCCATCATTCTCCTTATCTGGGACAGAAGTTTCAGAGTAATATCTGAGTTTTCTCTTTCCCGTGCACACCCCACCCGCGACTGTCATCAGTTAGTCTATCTTGTCACTTCCTCCTTTGCAGTGCTCTCAAGGCTTTTCTTTCTACTCTTTTCAGCCACTCTGAGTCGGCCCCTTGTTACTTTATTCCCAGGTTTTGTTAGAACATTCTATCTGGTCTCGCTGGATCAAGCTCTCCTCTCCAGATCGGCCTATATGGGGAACTGAAAATAATCCTGTTTCAGCGTTCTGTATATCTCATGCTTGAAAACTTTCAATGGCTCTCTATAACTCAGAATCTAACGTTCAAACCTCTCTAGCTGATAGTCAAGGTTTCTCGTAATTGGATCTTTAACTGCTTAACCTAATTCTTAATTCCTGATCATTCCTGCAGCCGTGCCTTTGCCTAGACTTATACCCATTTTTTCTCTATTTAACACATCAGAGCCACTCTTTAAGTCTCAGCTAAAGTGTTAGCTTATCCATGCAGCTCTCCCTGACCTCCATACTCCGCTGATTACAGAGTCTGCTGAATTCCAACACCCATGGTACCTCTTTTAGTACTTAATTACATGCCACCTCCCTTTTTATGACCATTTCCTTTCTTCCCACCTGTCATTTCATGTTCTGAAGACGATTTCATCCTAGTGTGGCGCCCATAGTACTTACTCTTGGGTTGGGCCCAAACTGAGTACTGTATGTGGAAGGCCGGGCGTCAAAGATGAGGTCTGGGGAATCAAAATAATAACAGCTAACACTCATATTTCGCCAGGCACTGATCCAAGTGCTTCATATGTATTACCTCATCTAGATCTCACCATAATCCCATGAGATGGTAACTATCATAATTTCCATTTCACAGAAAAGGAAACTGAGTCACAAAGCTAATAGATGACAGACCTCGGCCCAAACGCAGGCAATCTAGTTCCAGAATCTCTACTCTTCACTACTCTGTTGTATCCTATTATAGAGGATGGAGCAAAAATGGGAGAGTAGAGGTTAAGGAATGAAATAATGGGGCTAAAAATTGGATAAGGAGAAAGAATAAGGACAATTACAAGTAAAAGATTGGAGAAGGGCGAACAGTAGTAAAAAGGAAAATGAAGATAAGGGATAGTTGACAAAGAAAAGGTAAAAACAGAAAGTCAGTCAACGTGGTTGGGGAGATGAGGAAGGCCCAGGACGACATTGAGGAAGAGACTGCCATGTCAAGCAGGAGGCAGAGAACAAACAAGTAAAGGCGATTCTTACAAGATGGTGAAGGTGCCGTTGTAGGTGTCGGGCTCCAGCACGGGCACTCTGCGGAGCCTCTGCTGTAGGCTGAGACCAACACACGACAGGGTCTCATCTTTGCAGGTACAGCGCTCACATATTTTGAGGTCTGTGGTGGCATTCTGTTCTGGTTGCCAAGTTAAAGTTGTGTATGCCTTTTCTGAGGTATACTTTACAAAATGCACCACAGGATGTTGAGTTGTTGGAGGAAAACCTGTCTCAAATGACTCTGGTTGCTGACTTACAGGAATTTCTAGGTCCATAGGTGAAACCGTGACTTCAGTCAGGTTTCGATGTTGACTCTGAACCTGTTTTGGATGTGCAAGTGTCACCTCAAGGTCCTTTGGGGGAGGAGTTGTAGTCTTCTTCAGGGTTGTCGAATGTTCAGCCTCTGTAATAGGTTCTGGAGTTATAGTAAGCTCCACATGACGAAATGGGATGATGGGTGATGCTGGATGCTGACCTTGATCCTTACTTGGAGTTGGAACTGTCACTTCCTGCTGGAATGGATATTGAACTACAACCTCCTTAGGTGGCTCTGGAGGCTGAGTTGGGGTGTCTCGCATGGTTGGAGAAGGTTCAGTCTCCACACTGGATCCTGCAGTTACAGTAAGTTCCAGGTCCATAGGTGGAACTGTGACTTCAGTCAGGTTTGGATGCTGACTCTGAACCTGCTCTGGATGTGCAAGTGTCACCTCAAGGTCCTTTGGAGGAGGAGCTGTAGTCTCCTTCACGGGTGTAGAATGTTCAGCCTCTGTAGTAGGTTCTGGAGTTATGGTAAGCCCCAAGTCCACACGATGAGCTGTGACACTGGGCAATGTTGGTTGCTGACCTTGATCCTTACTTGGAGTAGGAACTGTTGAAATGCCCAGAGTCTAAGAGACCCCCAAAAACGAACCACCAGAGTCCAGAGTCAAAGCTAAGCAGCAAGGGTCATTTATTGCAGGTTCGAACCTGGACCTCTGCGCCCTCGTTGCCGGTGACGCCGAGAGGTCCTGAGAGAGGTTTTTACACCCCTTTTATAGACAGGTACAAACAAGTCATGGGGAAATCAGGAATTTTCCACACTTACAGAGCTGCGATTGGTTGGTGTTTAAAGTTGGACACTTAACAGTATTCGATTGGTTCCTGCCTTTAGGTCAGACCACAACCGGGGGTATGGGTATCACAATGATTGATCAGGAATACACGGATGTGCCAGGCAACAATGATTGATCAGGAGTACACGGATGTGCCAAGTAACAATGGTTGACCAGGAGTACACGGATGTGCCAAGTAACAATGGTTGACCAGGAATATACGGATGTGCCAGGCAACAATGATTGATCAGGAATACATGGGCGCGCCAAGCAATTGTACAGAAGCGGAACAAGCTGGTTAAGCTTGGTTAGGTTTCAGTTTCCCATAACTTAAGCTTTTAAGTTTTAATTTTCTCAGGCCTCTCACTGTCACTTCCTGTTGGGACGGATACTGAACAACCTCCTTAGGTGGCTCTGGAGGCTGGGTTGGGGTCTCTTGCATGGTTAGAGAAGGTTCAGTCTCTGTAGTGGATTCTGGAGTTACGGTAAGCCCTGGGTCCAAAGGTTTAACTGTGACTTTAGTTAAGGTTGGATGCTGAATGTGCTCTGAATGTGGAAATGTCACCTCAAGGTCCTTTGGAGGAGCGGTAGTCTGCTGCAGGGCTGAGGAATGTTTAACATCCGTAGTGGGTTCTGTAGTTACAGTAAGCACCAAGTCCAAAGGCTGAACTGTTACATTCGGCAACCACAGACGCTGAGCTTGATCCTGATCTGGGGTTGGAACTGCTGCCTCTTGATATACTGGAGGTTGAGCTACAAGTTCCTTAGGCGGCTCTGGAGGCTGATCTGGGGTCTCTTGCATGGCTGGAGAAGGTTCAACCTCTGTAGTGGATTCTGGAGTTATGGTAAGCTCCAAGTCCAAAGGCTGAACTGTGACCTCAGTCAAGGTTGGATGGTGAGACTCAACCTGCTCTAGATGTGGAAATGTCACCTCAAGGTCCTTCGGAGGAGCTGTAGTTTTCTTCAGGACTGTAGAAGTTTTAACCTCCACAGTGGGCTCTGGAGTTATGGTAAGCTCCAGGTCCAAAGGTCGAACTGTTATATTGGGGAGTGATGAATGCTGAGCTTGATTCTGACCTGGTGTCAGAACAGTCTGCTCCTGATATACTGGAGGTTGAGCTCCAATAACCTCCTCAGGTGGCTTTGGAGGCTGAATTGGAGTCTCCTGCATAGGTAGAGGAAGTTCAATCTCCTTATTGAATTCTGGAGTTATAGTAAGCCCCAGGTCCAAATGTTGAGTTGTGGCCTTATTCAAGGTTGAATGCTGAACCTGAACCTGCTCTAGATGTGCAAATGTTACCTCAAGGTCCTTTGGAGGAGCTGTGGTTTTCTTCAGGGCTGTAGAAGCTTTAACCTCCATAGGGGGTTCTGGAGTTATGGTAAGCTCTAGGTCCAAAGGCTGAACTGTTACATTAGGTGACGATGGATGACGAGCTTGATCCAGACCTGGAGTTGGAAATGTCACCTCCTGAAACAGTGGAGGCTGAACTACAACCTCCTTAGGTGGCTCTGAAGGGTGACCTGGGATCTCTTGCGTGGTTGCAGTTTCAACCTCTGTAGTGGGTTCTGGAGTTATGGTCAGTTCCAGGTCTAAAGGCTGAACTCTGACTTCAGTCAAATTTGGATGCTGAGCCTGGACCTGCTCTGGATGTGGAGGTGTCACCTCAGTGTCCTCTGGAGGAGCTAGAGTCTGCTGCATGATTGTAGACTGCTCAGCCTCCACAGTAGGTTCTGGAGTTACAGTAAGCTCCAGGTCAGCAGGCTGAACAGTAACATTGGGCAAGTTTGGATGCTGAGCTTGCTCTTGTCCTAGAGGTGGAGCTGTCACCTCATTATGGACTGGAGGTTGTGCTACAACCTCCTCAGGTGGCTCTGGAGGCTGAACTGGGACCTCCTGCTGGGCTGGAGGAGTTTCTGCCTCCTTAGAGGGCTCCGGAGGTTGAGTTGGAGACTGCTGCAGAATTGGAGATGGTTCTACCTTCTCAGGGGCCTCTGAAGGCTGAGCTTGTACCTCCTGTTGTGTTAGAGAAGGTTCTATCTCCTTAAGTGGCTCGAGAGGTAGAGATAGGGTTTCCTGCTGGACTGGAGATGGTTCCACCTTCTCAGGAGGGTCTGAAGGCTGAGGTGGGGCCTCCTGCTGTGTGGAAGGTTCTACCTCCTTAGGGGGCTCAGGGGATACAACTGGGGCTCCCTGCTGAGTTGGAAAAGATTCTGCCTCATTACCGGGCTCTGAAGGCTGAGCTGGGGGCTCCTGAGGTGTGGGAGAAGGTTCCACCTCCTTAGGGGGCTCAGGGGATATAGCTGGGGACTCCTGGAGGACTGGAAACTGAGCTGGGGCCACCTGCTGGGTTGGGGACTCTGCCTCATTAGGGGGCTCTGAAGGCTGAGCTGGGGCCTCCTGCAGTGTGGGAGAAGGTTCTACCTCCTTAGGGGGCTCAGGAGATACAGCTGGGGCCTGCTGGGGGACAGGAGACTGAACCAGGGCCTCCTGCGGGGTTGGAGAAGATTCTGCCTCATTAGGGGGCTCTGAAGGCTGAGCTGGGACTTCCTGCTGAACTGGAGATGGTTCTACCTTCTCAGGAGGCTCTGAAGGCTGAGCTGGGGCCAGCTGGGGGACTCCAGACTGAGCTGGGGCCTCCTGTTGGCCTGAAGCAGGGTCCACAGCCTTAGGGGGGTCCGGAGTCTGAGCTAGGACCTCTTGTTGGCCTGGAGAAGACTCATCTTCAGGGGACTCTGGAGACTGGGAAAGATGCTTGGACTGAGCTGGAGCAAATTCGACTTTCTCAGGGGGAATAGGAGATTGAGCAGGGACATCCTGCTGCACTGGAAGATGTTTCACCTCCTTAGTTGCCTGGGGACTTAGGAAAATCCTCAGATCCACAGGTTTACCTGTGATATTAGGCAACACTGGATGCTGATCTTCACCTGGACCTGGAGGTGAGAATGTCACCTCATGCTGTACTGGAGACTGAGCTACAACATCTGTAGAGGACCCTGGAGGCTGAGCTGGATGCTCATACTGAACTGGAAAAGACTCGACCCCCTCATTGGGCTTTGGTTGCTGAGCTGGGACCTCTTGCTGGATTGGAGAAGGTTCTATACTTGCAACAGGCACTTGAGGCAGAGCTGAGCTCTCCTGCTGGCTTGGAGAAAGTTCAATTTCCTCAGGAAAATCTTCGGGTGGAGTTGAGACTTCATGCTGGACTGGAGAAGATTCCACATTTTCAGGGGGCACTGGATGCTGATGTGGGACCTCCTGCTGGATTGGAGAAGGTTCCAACTGCTCAGGGGACACTCCAGACTGAGCTGAGGCCTCTTCTCGGAGTGGAGAAGCTTCAACCTCATTAGTGGATTCTGAGGTCATGGTAACTGAGGAATCCACAGGTTTAACAGTGACATTAGGCAACAGCAGGAGCTGAGCTTGATTCTGACCTTGAGGAAAAACTGTTACCACCTGATGCTCTGGAGAGTGAGCTGGGGCCTCCTGTTGGGTTGGAGAAGGTTCAACCTCACCAGAAGGCTCTGGATGTTGAGCTGTGGCTTCCTGTTGAGTGGCAGAAGGGTTAATTTCCTCAGAGGTCTGTGGATGCTGACTTGGGGCCTCCTGATAGGTTGCAGGTTTAACTTCCCCAAGGGGATTTGGATGCTGAGTTGTGGCCTTTGACTGGGCTGGAGAAGGCTCAGTCCCCTCAAGGGGCTCTGGATACTGAGTTGGGGTCTCTGGTTGGGTTGGAAAAGGCTCACCCTCCTCTGATGCCTGAGGATACTGAGCTGGAGCCTCCTGCTGGGTTGAAGATTCAACCTCCTCAGGGGTCTGTGGATGCTGAGCTGGGGCCTCCTCCTGGGTTGTAGGTGGTTCACTCCCCTCGGAGGCCTGTGGGTGCTGACCCTGGCCCTCCTCCTGGAGAGGGGAAGGTTCACCCTCTTCCTGGGCCTCTGGAAGCTGAGTCGGGGCCTCCTCCTGGGTTGAGGATGATTCACCCTCCTCAGGGGCCTGTGATTGCTGAGCTAGGGCCTCCTGCTGGGTTGTAGAAGGTTCAACTTCTCCAGGATATTCTGGATACTGAACTGGGGTCTCCTGCTGTGTTGGAAGTTTCTCCTGTGTGGTAGATTCTGGAGATTGCGTTGGAGTCTCCTGTTGAACTGGCAAAGATTCAACCTCAGGGGACTGTGGAGGCAGAGTTGGGGCTTCATGCTGGGTTTCAAAAGGTTCCACATTAAGAGGCACTGAGGGCTGAGCTATAGTCTCGTGCCGAACTGCAGAAGGTCCCACCTCTGTAGTGGGTTCTGCAGTCATGGTAAGCTGCACATCTGGAGGTTTCACACTGACATCGGGCAGGTTTAAATGTTGATCATGGTAGTGACCTGGAGGTGAAACTGTCATCTTATGATGCCATAGAGGTTGAGCTGGGTGCTCCTGCTGGGTTGGAGAAGGTTCCACCTCCCTGGAAGGCAGCTCTGGAGGCTGAGCTGGTTGCTCTTGCAGGGTTGCAGAAGATTCTATCTCCCCTGGAGACTGAGCTGGAGTCTCCTGCTGGGTTGAAGATTCTGCCTCATTAAGGAGCTCTGCAAGCTGAGCTAAGGCCTCCTCCTGGGTTGGAGAAAGTTCAGCTTCTCCAAAACGGTCTGGAAGCTGAGCTGGGGGTTCCTGTTTGCTTAGAGAAGGCTTACCTTCCTCAGGAGGCACTGAAGGCTGAGCTGGGGTCTCCTGCTGCCTTAGAGAAGGATCAATCACCCCAGGAGGCTCGGAAGGCTGACCTGGGGTCTCCTGCTCACTTGAAGGCTCAACCTCCTCTGGAGGCTTACCCGAGGTCTCTTGCTGGGTTAGAGAAAGTTCTGCTTCCTCAGTATGTTCAAGAGGCTGAGGTGGGGCCTCTTGCTGGGCTATAGAAGATTCAACACCTTTATCAGGCCCTGGAGTTGTGGTAAATTCCACATCTAAAGGCTTACCTATAACCCTGGGAAACATTAAATAATCTGGATACTGACCTAGAGGTAGAGATGTCACCTCATCACTTACTGCAAGTTGAGTTAAATACTCGATAGGGAACTCTGGAACTAGAGTTGGGGCCTCCTGCTGGACTGGGGTAGGTTCAACCTCCTCGAGGCGCTCTGCAGGCTGAGGAGGGGCCTCCTGCTGGACTGGGGTAGGTTCAACCTCCTCGAGGCGCTCTGCAGGCTGAGCAGGGGCCTCCTGCTGGACTGGGGTAGGTCCAGCCTCCTCAGGGTGCTCCGCAGGCTGAGTTAGAGTTATGGTAAGATCCAGAGGTTTAACAGTGACATTGGGGAAGCTTGGCTTCTGAGCTTCACTCTGACTTGGAGATAGCACATTTACTTCATGATGTGCTAACAGTTGAGATATGATGTCCTTAGATGGCTCTGGAGGCTGAGCAGGGGCCTCCTGGGGGGTTGGAGAAGGTTCCACTTCCTCGGGGGCCTCTGTAGGGTGAGCTGAGGCTTCCTGCTGGACTGAAGAAGGTTCGACCTCTTCAGGGGTACTTGAAGGCTCAGCTGGGGCCTCTTGTGGGTTTGCTGAATTTCCATCCTTAAGGGACTCTGGACGCTGAGATGGAGCCTCCTGCTCAAGTAGAGATGTTTCTGTCTCTTCAGAGGGCTCTGGATGCTGAGCCTGAGCCTCCCCTTGGGGCAAAAAAGATTCAGCTTCCTCAGGGGACTCTAGATGATTTGGGGTCTTCTGTAAGGGTGGAGGAATTTCAGCCTCCTCAGAGAAGTTTGGAAGTTGATCTGGTCCTGTTATGCCCAGACTTCGTGATCCCCAAAGACCACTAGGGAGCCGAGTCCGATGCAAAAGCAAAAGAACCTTTATTCGAGCTAGCTCGAGCTCAATCCCCTACCTGCACCGACGCAGCGGTGAGATACCAGGGAGAGAGAGCGACTTTCAAAAGCACAAAAGTTTTATAGGGGTCTAGGGGCAGTTGGTGAGGTAATGGCTGTGGCCTCAGCCGATTGGTTGGGGAAGGGTCGGAGTCCTGTTACGCAGGTCGCTGGGCGTGTTTTGATCAGAAAGTTTGAACGGGTGAGCGGAAGGTTACTCAAGGGGAGGAGGCGCAGTCTGAGGTTTCTGTGAATTTCCCGGAAAAGGGGTCATGTCGGGGACATAGTCACTCAAGGTGGAGAACACAGAACAAGATGGAGTCAGCCGGCGTAGGCCCGCCCTTTCAGTCCCCCTGGGAAACCCATAGGTAGGTTCTCCTCAGGATACAGGAGACCCATATTGGAATCTAAATAATCATCCTGCAGCTGTTGTTGTAGGTGCTCTTTATTTGCAAAATGGTTTGGAGTTCTAACAACTTTGGCAAGCCTTCGATGCTGAGCTAGATCTTTCTTCAGGTTTAGGGGTGAAACAATAAACTTTGTTGGCTTTGAACTCTGACTATCCAGAGATGGAACAAGTATTTCAAATGACTGGTGATCTTCGGCCTGATCTAAACCTACAGTTTTAGGAGGTTCCGGAAGATGGCGGCGTAGGAGGACGCGGGACTCACAGCGCGTCCTGCCGATCACTTAGATTCCACCTACACCTGCCTAAAGAACCCAGAAAACCGCCAGAGGATTAGCAGAAGGGAGTCTCCAGAGTCAAGCGCAGACTAGAGGCCCACGGAAGAGGGTAAGAAGGGCGGCGAGGCAGTGCGCGCTCCACGGACTGGCAGGAGGGAGCCGGGGCGGAGGGGCGGCTCGCCGGCCAAGCAGAGCCCCCGAGTCTGGCTGGCAAAAGCCGAGGGGCCGGACGGACTGTGTTCCGAAAGCAAGCGCGACTTAGCGTCTGGGAGGTCATAAGTTAACAGCTCTGCTCGGAAAGCGGGAAGGCTGGAGGACAAAGGGAGGGAGAGCTGCTGAGCCCCCGGACGGCAGAGCTCAGCTTGGCGGGGAACAAAGGCGCCAGCGCCATCTCCCCCGCCCATCCCCCAGCCAAAATCCCAAAGGGAACCAGTTCCTGCCAGGGAACTTGCTCGCTCCGCGCAAACACCCAACTCTGTGCTTCTGCGGAGCCAAACCTCCGGCAGCGGATCTGACTCCCTCCCGCTGCCACAGGGCTCCTCCTGAAGTGGATCACCTAAGGAGAAGCGAGCTAAGCCTGCCCCTCCAGCCCCCGTGCACCTTGCCTACCCACCCCAGCTAATACGCCAGATCCCCAGCAACACAAGCCTGGCAGTGTGCAAGTAGCCCAGACGGGACACGCCACCCCACAGTGAATCCCGCCCCTAAGAGAGGGGAAGAGAAGGCACACACCAGTCTGACTGTGACCCCAGCGGTGGGCTGGGGGCAGACATCGGGTCGGACTGCGGCCCCGCCCACTAACTCCAGTTATACACCACAGCACAGGGGAAGTGCCCTGCAGGTCCTCACCACCCAGGGACTCTCCAAAATGACCAAACGGAAGAATTCCCCTCAGAAGAATCTCCAGGAAATAACAACAGCTAATGAACTGATCAAAAAGGATTTAAATAATATAACAGAAAGTGAATTTAGAATAATAGTCATAAAATTAATCGCTGGGCTTGACAACAGTATATAGGACAGCAGAGAATCTCTTGCCACAAAGATCGAGGGACTAAGGAACAGTCACGAGGAGCTGAAAAACGCTTTAAACGAAATGCAAAACAAAATGGAAACCACGATGGCTCGGCTTGAAGAGGCAGAGGAGAGAATAGGTGAACTAGAAGATAAAGTTATGGAGAAAGAGGAAGCTGAAAGAAAGAGAGATAAAAAAATCCAGGAGTATGAGGGGAAAATTAGAGAACTAAGTGATACACTAAAAAAAAAATAATATACGCATAATTGGTATCCCAGAGGAGGAAGAGAGAGGGAAAGGTGCTGAAGGGGTACTTGAACAAATTATAGCTGAGAACTTCCCTGAACTGGGGAAGGAAAAAGGCATTGAAATCCAAGAGGCACAGAGAACTCCCTTCAGACGTAACTTGAATCGATCTTCTGCACGACATATCATAGTGAAACTGGCAAAATACAAGGATAAAGAGAAAATTCTGAAAGCAGCAAGGGATAAACGTGCCCTCACATATAAAGGGAGACCTATAAGACTCGTGACTGATCTCTCCTTTGAAACTTGGCAGGCCAGAAAGGCTTGGCACGATATCTACAGTGTGCTAAACAGAAAAAATATGCAGCCGAGAATCCTTTATCCAGCAAGTCTGTCATTTAGAATAGAAGGAGAGATAAAGGTCTTCCCAAACAAACAAAAACTGAAGGAATTTGTCACCACGAAACCAGCCCTACAAGAGATCCTAAGGGGGATCCTGTGAGACAAAGTACCAGAGACATCACTACAAGCATAAAACATACAGACATCACAATGACTCTAAACCCATATCTTTCTATAATAACACTGAATGTAAATGGATTAAATGCGCCAACTAAAAGACATAGGGTATCAGAATGGATAAAAAAGCAAGACCCATCTATTTGCTGTCTACAAGAGACTCATTTTAGATCTGAGGACACCTTTAGATTGAGAGTGAGGGGATGGAGAACTATTTATCATGCTCCTGGAAGCCAAAAGAAAGCTGGAGTAGCCATACTTATATCAGACAAACTAGACTTTAAATTAAAGGCTGTAACAAGAGATGAAGAAGGGCATTATATAATAATCACAGGGTCTATCCACCAGGAAGAGCTAACTATTATAAATGTCTATGCGCCAAATACCCGAGCCCCCAGATATATAAAACAATTACTCATAAACATAAGCAACCTTATTGATAAGAATGTGGTCATTGCAGGCGACTTTAACACCCCACTTACAGAAATGGATAGATCATCTAGACACACAGTCAATAAAGAAACAAGGGCCCTGAATGATACATTGGATCAGATGGACTTGACAGATATATTTAGAACTCTGCATCCCAAAGCAACAGAATATACTTTCTTCTCGAGTGCACATGGAACATTCTCCAAGATAGATCATATACTGGGTCACAAAACAGCCCTTCATAAGTTTACAAGAATTGAAATTATACCATGCATACTTTCAGACCACAATGCTATGAAGCTTGAAATCAACCACAGGAAAAAGTCTGGAAAACCTCCAAAAGCATGGAGGTTAAAGAACACCCTACTAACGAATGAGTGGGTCAACCAGGCAATTAGAGAAGAAATTAAAATATATATGGAAACAAACGAAAATGAAAATACAACAATCCAAACGCTTTGGGATGCAGCGAAGGCAGTCCTGAGAGGAAAATACATTGCAATCCAGGCCTATCTCAAGAAACAAGAAAAATCCCAAATACAAAATCTAACAGCACACCTAAAGGAAATAGAAGCAGAACAGCAAAGGCAGCCTAAACCCAGCAGAAGAAGAGAAATAATAAAGATCAGAGCAGAAATAAACAATATAGAATCTAAAAAAACTGTAGAGCAGATCAACGAAACCAAGAGTTGGTTTTTTGAAAAAATAAACAAAATTGACAAACCTCTAGCCAGGCTTCTCAAAAAGAAAAGGGAGATGACCCAAATAGATAAAATCATGAATGAAAATGGAATGATTACAACCAATCCCTCAGAGATACAAACAATTATCAGGGAATACTATGAAAAATTATATGCCAGCAAATTGGACAACCTGGAAGAAATGGACAAATTTCTAAACACCCACACTCTTCCAAAACTCAATCAGGAGGAAATAGAAAGCTTGAACAGACCCATAACCAGCGAAGAAATTGAATCGGTTATCAAAAATCTCCCAACAAATAAGAGTCCAGGACCAGACGGCTTCCCAGGGGAGTTCTACCAGACATTTAAAGCAGAGATAATACCTATCCTTCTCAAGCTATTCCAAGAAATAGAAAGGGAAGGAAAACTTCCAGACTCATTCTATGAAGCCAGTATTACTTTGATTCCTAAACCAGACAGAGACCCAGTAAAAAAAGAGAACTACAGGCCAATATCCCTGATGAATATGGATGCAAAAATTCTTAATAAGATACTAGCAAATCGAATTCAACAGCATATAAAAAGAATTATTCACCATGATCAAGTGGGATTCATTCCTGGGATGCAGGGCTGGTTCAACATTCGCAAATCGATCAACGTGATACATCACATTAACAAAAAAAAAGAGAAGAACCATATGATCCTGTCAATCGATGCAGAAAAGGCCTTTGACAAAATCCAGCACCCTTTCTTAATAAAAACCCTTGAGAAAATCGGGATAGAAGGAACATACTTAAAGATCATAAAGGCCATTTATGAAAAGCCCACAGCTAACATCATCCTCAACGGGGAAAAACTGAGAGCTTTTTCCCTGAGATCAGGAACACGACAGGGATGCCCACTGTCACCGCTGTTGTTTAATATAGTGCTGGAAGTTCTAGCATCAGCAATCAGACAACAAAAGGAAATCAAAGGCATCAAAATTGGCAAAGATGAAGTCAAGCTTTCGCTTTTTGCAGATGACATGATATTATACATGGAAAATCCGATAGACTCCACCAAAAGTCTGCTAGAACTGATACATGAATTCAGCAAAGTTGCAGGATACAAAATCAATGTGCAGAAATCAGTTGCATTCTTATACACTAACAATGAAGCAACAGAAAGACAAATGAAGAAACTGATCCCATTCACAATTGCACCAAGAAGCATAAAATACCTAGGAATAAATCTAACCAAAGATGTAAAAGATCTGTATGCTGAAAACTATAGAAAGCTTATGCAGGTAATTGAAGAAGATATAAAGAAATGGAAAGACATTCCGTGCTCATGGATTGGAAGAATAAATATTGTCAAAATGTCAATACTACCCAAAGCTATCTACACATTCAATGCAATCCCAATCAAAATTGCACCAGCATTCTTCTCGAAACTAGAACAAGCAATCCTAAAATTCATATGGAACCACAAAAGGCCCCGAATAGCCAAAGTAATTTTGAAGAAGAAGACCAAAGCAGGAGGCATCACAATCCCAGACTTTAGCCTCTACTACAAAGCTGTCATCATCAAGACAGCATGGTATTGGCATAAAAACAGACACATAGACCAATGGAATAGAATAGAAACCCCAGAACTAGACCCACAAACGTATGGCCAACTCATCTTTGACAAAGCAGGAAAGAACATCCAATGGAAAAAAGACAGTCTCTTTAACAAATGGTGCTGGGAGAACTGGACAGCAACATGCAGAAGGTTGAAACTAGACCACTTTCTCACACCATTCACAAAAATAAACTCAAAATGGATAAAGGACCTGAATGTGAGACAGGAAACCATCAAAACCTTAGAGGAGAAAGCAGGAAAAGACCTCTCTGACCTCAGCCGTAGCAATCTCTTACTCGGCACATCCCCAAAGGCAAGGGAATTAAAAGCAAAAGTGAATTACTGGGACCTTATGAAGATAAAAAGCTTCTGCACAGCAAAGGAAACAACCAACAAAACTAAAAGGCAACCAACGGAATGGGAAAAGATATTTGCAAATGACACATCGGACAAAGGGCTAGTATCCAAAATCTATAAAGAGCTCATCAAACTCCACACCCGAAAAACAAATAACCCAGTGAAGAAATGGGCAGAAAACATGAATAGACACTTCTCTAAAGAAGACATCCGGATGGCCAACAGGCACATGAAAAGATGTTCAACGTCGCTCCTTATCAGGGAAATACAAATCAAAACCACACTCAGATACCACCTCACGCCAGTCAGAGTGGCCAAAATGAACAAATCAGGAGACTATAGATGCTGGAGAGGATGTGGAGAAACAGGAACCCTCTTGCACTGTTGGTGGGAATGCAAATTGGTGCAGCCGCTCTGGAAAGCAGTGTGGAGGTTCCTCAGAAAATTAAAAATAGACCTACCCTATGACCCAGCACTAGCACTGCTAGGAATTTATCCAAGGGATACAGGAGTACTGATGCATAGGGGCACCTGTACCCCAATGTTTATAGCGGCACTGTCAACAATAGCCAAATTATGGAAAGAGCCTAAATGTCCATCAACTGATGAATGGATAAAGAAATTGTGGTTTAGGGGCGCCTGGGTGGCGCAGTCGGTTAAGCGTCCGACTTCAGCCAGGTCACGATCTCGCGGTCTGTGAGTTTGAGCCCTGCGTCAGGCTCTGGGCTGATGGCTCGGAGCCTGGAGCCTGTTTCCGATTCTGTGTCTCCCTCTCTCTCTGCCCCTCCCCCGTTCATGCTCTGTCTTTCTCTGTCCCAAAAATAAATAAAAAAAGTTGAAAAAAAAAAAAATTAAAAAAAAAAAAAAAAAAAAAAAAAATTGTGGTTTATATACACAATGGAATACTACGTGGCAATGAGAAAAAATGAAATATGGCCTTTTGTAGCAACATGGATGGAACTGGAGAGTGTGATGCTAAGTGAAATAAGCCATACAGAGAAAGACAGATACCATATGGTTTCACTCTTATGTGGATCCTGAGAGACTTAACAGAAACCCATGGGGGAGGGGAAGGAAAAAAAAAAAAAAAAAAAAAAAAGAGGTTAGAGTGGGAGAGAGCCAAAGCATAAGAGACTGTTAAAAACTGAGAACAAACTGAGGGTTGATGGGGGGTGGGAGGGAGGGCAGGGTGGGTGATGGGTATTGAGGAGGGCACCTTTTGGGATGAGCACTGGGTGTTGTATGGAAACCAATTTGACAGTAAATTTCATATATTAAAAAATAAAAAAAATAATAAAAAAAAAATAAACCTACAGTTTTAGTCTTACTTTTGAGTTGAGGAGGCGGAGCTATGGTCTGATTCTGATCCCAACCTGGCACTGGAACCACCTCTGGGAGCCTTTGATGCTGGGTTAGCTGGTCATTCAGATCCTCATCTGGCCCTGGGGGTAGTTCTCCAAACGAAACCGTGTCCAGGAATGGAACCAAAGTCTCGGTCAACTCCTTAGGCGGGGCCAACATCTGGGCTGGAGCAGAGGACCCCGGGTAATTAAAGCCCCCCGGCTCAGCTGGGCGTGTAAGTGCCTGGGGCGATTCGGGCGGGGGATCAGAGGAGCGAGAAGACCAGGGCTCAGCCGCCTCCAGGGGGTCGGAAGTCAGCTGGGCAGGGTCCAGGGCCCACTCCGGAGGCTGAGCTGCCTGGACCAGCAGCCACAACGGTTGCCACATAAAGAGAAGCAGTGGGGCCAACAGGCGCAGCCGGGACATGACACGCGGAGGCTCCGGGGCGCAGCGACCCAGGCGAGTGGGGTACTGGCGCTGGGCCCTGAGCGGGAGCCAAACCATTATGGCAGCCCCGTGATGCGCACGCGCAGTTAGCAACTGTGCGCCCTCCCCGCCCACGTCCCACCCTTAATGACATCTTTATTTACGCCACCTTTATTAGCTCCCTGGAGATGGGCTCCGCACCAGCAGAGCGGGCCCTCTTCCCAGAATCACTTGGGGCCCAGGCCTCCCTCCACCCTGCAAAGGCCACCACTCCCCCCCACTCCCCCCCCCCCTCCCCGGCCCGGGGCTGCTCACAGCAAGGTAGTACTTGGACTCAGATCTGGGTGGCCCCGCACTCCCGCAGCTCTGAGGGGTGGAAGGGTGGGGGAGTGGAGCAGAGCTTCCAAGGAAGCCACAGGACCTGGCATCCTGGGAAATTAAAAAATGCTAGTCCAGCTCTAGCAATTTGAACTCTTGCTCTTCAAAGCTTAAATCCGAGAGACGTTCTTCCTCCCCCTGGCCATACTGCTTCCAAGAAAAGTAGCTGACCTGCAAAATAAGCACCAGTTAGGGCGATGGGGAGGAGAACACACTTCACAGTCAGATATTCTAAAATGTTGCCATTTCCTCTAAATTCTCAATACCCATGGCTGATTATTAATTCACCACTCTGTTAGATGGGGGCCTACCACTGAATCTGCGATGGCCCCTAAATGTCTGTAGGAGGAGTTTGGGGGGAGTGCTAAGCAATTCATTCTGGGAAAGAGGGCCGGAAACCAATTCTAGCCCTTTATTTACACTGGGTGGGAAAACTTCCCCCATCTCATCTTGACTGGACATAGCCATTGATCTAGAAAAAGTAACAAGGCCACTTTTCAGAGGTCCACTCTGTGCGCCCACATGGAGAAGGCACTTAGGATGTTATAGTCAGCGTGTTAAACAATTTTCTTGAAATACTGCAACTAGCACTCAGTTTACTTCCTTCACAGCCCCTTTTCTAATGTATTTTTAGTCCTTGCTTATGGTCTGGCACAACCTCTAGCATGTAAAATGCAAGAGAGAGGGGGTTTTTATCTTAATCCCAATGTCTAGCACACAGGAATAGTTTTTATATGGAACTGATTCCAAGACTGGCCTCATGCAGGAATGGATCTGTTGTTATAATCAGGTTTCTGAAATCTTTAGCATCAATGCTGAATCTTTTTCTCATCTTTTCACCTTTTTCAGGAAGCTAGACTTTTTTTAATTTTTTTTTTCCTGAGAGAGAGAAAGCGTGAGCGGAGGAGAGGGACAGAGGGAGAGACAGAGAGAATCCCAAGTAGGCTCCACGCTCAGCACAGAGCCCGACGTGGGGCTGACCCCACAAACTCTGGGATCGTGACCTGAGCCAAAATCAAGAGTCGGATGCTCAACCTATGGAGCCACCCAGGCACCCCAGGAAGCGAGACTTCTCAAAGCCTAAACTTGGAAACGTCTGAAGTTTCCTCGACTGGTTTGATTTAGATTCAATTAACATTATTATTTTGCATGAAAAATCTTCCAGTGCTTTTTCAGAAAGTAACCATCTTCTCTTTCTCCACTCTCTTCCCTTCAAAACAAACTTTGCAACTGTGGGGTGAGTTAAATATTCAGAAATCGAGGGGCGGCTGGGTGGCTCAGCTGGCTGAGTGCCTGAT
Organism: Panthera leo; assembly: GCF_018350215.1. Taxonomy (NCBI): domain Eukaryota; kingdom Metazoa; phylum Chordata; class Mammalia; order Carnivora; family Felidae; genus Panthera; species Panthera leo. The sequence continues at coordinate 71,291 of NW_024962227.1, read as the reverse complement.
TTCGGCTCAGGTCATGATCTCGCAGTCTGTGAGTTCGAGCCCCGCGCCGGGCTCTGTGCTGACAGCTCCGAGCCTGGAGCCTGCTTCAGATTCTGCGTCTCCCTCTCTCTCTGCCCCTCCCCAGCTCACGCTCTTTCTCACTCTCAAAAATAAATAAACATTAAAAAAAAAATCGAAAAAAAAAAATTCACAAATCTAGCCCCAAATTAAGCTCTCAATGACCTGAAACACATTTTTGCTTTTTTTTTTTTTTTTTTTTTTTTTTTTTTTTTTAACATTCTGTATGTGGCACATTACTATTTTCTTTTAGAAATTATTTTGGCGGGGCGCCTGGGTGGCTCAGTCGGTTGGGCGGCTGACTCCGGCTCAGGTCATGATCTCGTGGTCCGTGAGTTCGAGCCCCGCGTCGGGCTCTGTGCTGACAGCTCAGAGCCTGGAGCCTGTTTCAGATTCTGTGTCTCCCTCTCTCTCTGACCCTCCCCCGTTCATGCTCTGTCTCTCTCTGTCTCAAAAATAAATAAATGTAAAAAAAAAAATTTTTTTAGAAATTATTTTGGCAACTTAATCCCTAATTCAGGACATCCATGTGAGTGATTTACAGAAAAGTTCTTCAGCAAGATATTCACGCAAGATATATATGAGATGCCGACATCTGGGTGATACATCCTATTTGAATGGCATAATGGTTTCAAACGCTGTAGTATAATCACATTTAAGGCCATAGTTACTCTGTTCCCAAATCCTTGAGATTCTGTTTGAGGGGAGCTCTAAAAGGCTTGTGTCCTCTCCTATGTCCACAACTGTGGGAGTGCTCTGATGAAATTTGCTCTCCAAATTTCAAATAAGGGGTCAGAGCCAAGGGTCAGGACTTCAGGAAAAGCCCCAGAAATCCCCTGCAGTCAAAAGCAGTTTTTGAGTTTCACATTTCCCAAAGGATGATAGAGCTAATGCCAAAGTCTTCCAAATTCTGCTGGTTGCTTTACATTATGGCTACAGTGGCTATGTCACCCTTGAACTTTAATCTCCACATACTTGAATTAAATCCTGCAGCTCGTCTTCAGTACTGGCATCTGTGATCTCTTCACAGGGTCTGTATTCCACAGCTATTTTACCACTTTCTGAAATAAAGTGAATAAGGATTGGAAAAAAAAAAAAAAAAGAGGGCGCCTGGATGGCTCAGTCAGTTAAGCGTCTGACTTCAGCTTAGGTCATGATCTCATGGTTCATGAGTTCAAGCCCCATACTGGGGTCTCTGCTGTAAGCACTAGAGCCCACTTCAGATCCTCTGTCCCCCTCTCTCCGCCTCTCCCCTGCTTACTCTCTCAAAAATAAACATTTAAAAAATAAAGTTAACAAGATCAATTCAGAATTTTCCTTGTTCTAAAACTAGCTGTATACAATGATAGCACCCAATAACTAGACATTCTTTTTATTTATAAAAGCAGAAAATAAAAGCATTTCCCTAGAAGTTTTCTCATCTCACACTTCAGTTTTTAATCATAACTATGTGTGAAAAAATACACATGAAGTTAACAACTGTGTGGTTCAAAAACGCTATCATCTTAAGAGATAGGAACTAAGGAATAATGACACAGGAAGTTAAAACTATGGAAACAACAATGTTCAAAATCAGATGACTAGACAGTAAGGCATTAGGTAGAGGTCAGTGTGAGTTCTGGAATAGAGACCATGGACTATAGCTGATACTTCATGTTAGAAACAAGGCAAGTGTCTACTCCCCGGAAACAAAATCCCACCAGATACGATGAACAATGCTTTGGAGGGAGGGGGAGGGGGAGGGGGAGGGAGAGAATGCGCTTGGACAGTTTATTGGCAGAAATGGCCCATGTCCCTTATAGACAATACAATTCCCCTTAAGGCAAAGTACAGCTACAACATTTTGATCGTGTACAAGGGATACCATAGCATGTTAGGGAGAGGTCAGCAACCCAAAGGTTTAGTTTGGTTCTTAAAGGTTGTTACTCAGAATTGACAGCTAATGGAGATTCTACCTGATGACCAGGGAAGTCAACTTTCACTGCAAGAGCTGTCCAGGCTGGAAGCCTGAGACCAATCCAGGGTCAACTCTTATGGGCAAATAAGGCCTCTGAAACTTAGCTAGGATTTCTCAGTCTCTAAGCCTGCAAGACTGTGAAGCGGCGAGGGCGGGGTGGGGGGGGCAATTGTTTGGGGACTCGTTACTAATTATAAAATTCCCTTGGAGCACAGCCTGTAACATTCACACCATCGTAGAACTCTAAATAGAGAACACAATCGATGCTATTCAATAGCCTGACCACTTTCAAGGTTCACAAAAATATAGCTGACCCTAATATAAGAATCATATTCATGGCACAAAAACAGACACATAGACCAATGGAATAGAATAGAAACCCCAGAACTAGACCCACAAACGTATGGCCAACTCATCTTTGACAAAGCAGGAAAGAACATCCAATGGAAAAAAGACAGTCTCTTTAACAAATGGTGCTGGGAGAACTGGACAGCAACATGCAGAAGGTTGAAACTAGACCACTTTCTCACACCATTCACAAAAATAAACTCAAAATGGATAAAGGACCTGAATGTGAGACAGGAAACCACCAAAACCTTAGAGGAGAAAGCAGGAAAAGACCTCTCTGACCTCAGCCGTAGCAATCTCTTACTCGGCACATCCCCAAAGGCAAGGGAATTAAAAGCAAAAGTGAACTACTGGGGCCTTATGAAGATAAAAAGCTTCTGCACAGCAAAGGAAACAACCAACAAAACTAAAAGGCAACCAACGGAATGGGAAAAGATATGTGCAAATGACATATTGGACAAAGGGCTAGTATTCAAAATCTATAAAGAGCTCACCAAACTCCACACCCGAAAAACAAATAACCCAGTGAAGAAATGGGCAGAAAACATGAATAGACACTTCTCTAAAGAAGACATCCGGATGGCCAACAGGCACATGAAAAGATGTTCAACGTCGCTCCTTATCAGGGAAATACAAATCAAAACCACACTCGGATATCACCTCACGCCAGTCAGAGTGGCCAAAATGAACAAATCAGGAGACTATAGATGCTGGAGAGGATGTGGAGAAACGGGAACCCTCTTGCACTGTTGGTGGGAATGCAAATTGGTGCAGCCGCTCTGGAAAGCAGTGTGGAGGTTCCTCAGAAAATTAAAAATAGACCTACCCTATGACCCAGCACTAGCACTGCTAGGAATTTACCCAAGGGATACAGGAGTACTGATGCATAGGGGCACTTGTACCCCAATGTTGATAGCAGCACTCTCAACAATAGCCAAATTATGGAAAGAGCCTAAATGTCCATCAACTGATGAATGGATAAAGAAATTGTGGTTTATATACACAATGGAATACTACGTGGCAATGAGAAAGAATGAAATATGGCCCTTTGTAGCAACGTGGATGGAACTGGAGAGTGTGATGCTAAGTGAAATAAGCCATACAGAGAAAGACAGATACCATATGGTTTCACTCTTATGTGGATCCTGAGAGACTTAACAGAAACCCATCGGGGAGGGGAAGGAAAAAAAAAAAAAAGAGGTTAGAGTGGGAGAGAGCCAAAGCATAAGAGACTGTTAAAAACTGAGAACAAACTGAGGGTTGATGGGGGGTGGGAGGGAGGGTAGGGTGGGTGATGGGTATTGAGGAGGGCACCTTTTGGGATGAGCACTGGGTGTTGTATGGAAACCAATTTGACAATAAATTTCATATATTAAAAAAAAAAAAAAAAAAAAAAGAATCATATTCACCCAATAGGTCAGTGCCAAAAACAAAAACTGAAGCTGAATTGATTCCAAAAACATAATCTTATAAATTCTCCAACAGGAAAACGATGATAACAAGTGAACATATTTTCTCTGCTTACCATGTTTCAGGGATAGTTTTAAACTTTTCCATCATCTCATTTGCTCTTACAATTCATCCCCCATGAGGTGAGTTGAATTATTACCTTTACTTGGCAGATAGAGAAATTGCAGCTTAGAGAGATTACATACTTCAAATCTGACTATAAAACCTAAAACTGCATAAGAAATCTAGGAGACAGAGCTAAGATTCAACACCAGATGTCTAAAGCTTCAAAGTTTATTTTTTTTATTATTTATTTTGAGAGAGAGAGCACATGGCATGTGAGAGTCAGGGAGAGGCAGAGAGAGAGGTAGGGAAAGAATCCCAAGCGAGCTCCACGCTGTCAGCACAGAGCCCGACACGGGGCTCAATCTCACACATCGTGAGATCATGACCTGAGCTGAAATCAACAGTTGGACGCTTAACTGACTGAGCCACACAGGTGCCCCCAAAGCTTATACTCACAATAGTATTCTGTGTTATGAGCAAACAATCAAGAAAGAAGACTGGGTCAAACACTTTCTGTGTGGACAGAGGTAAGTCACTGTATATCTATATACTGGGGACAAAAATATTTGTGGTCATTTTTCTCACAGATGCCACAAAGAACAAATTTGACACTACCGCTTTGAAAGCATTTGGTGAATAAAAGAATATGAAGTGTTTTCATCCAATTAACTTTTCAAAATGAGTTTATTTGCTCGTTGAAACTGATGTACTGTAAGGACAATCAAATAAGTCTTACCTAAAATCACAATCAACAGCTTCTGGAATGCATCTGACACAGCCTTCTGAATAGCAAGCTTCTGGGTTGTCCTCCTTTTCATAAGAAATGATAATGGCCCTGCATCCAACCAAAACAAATGGATTTAACATGCCTATCTGAATGATAACTGATTTGGGGGTTATATGTGTAAAAGTGAAAATACATCCATGATTCGTAGTTCATTATCTTAGCAAGTAAGGGCAGGCACAACACAAGGTTGAATGACTCTGCTGTAGGTATATCCTGGCAGGGCACATTTTTACTGCCCTGATCTACTCCAGAAGTTTCGGAAGTACCAAAAGGGAGACACAAGCCAAGAAAGTGGCACAGATCTCACATCGCTCGTAGATTTCAAATGGACAAGCTGAAACTATAGTTTCAGACCCTACTGCAGACCCTACTCTCCTGTGCATCAAGGGCTGGAGTCACGTGGGGAGAAGGGTTCGGTGGTAGTGCACGTGACCGCCTGGTCTCTTCCCGGGCATCACCCAAGGGAGCCTTACTCCCTTAGCCTTGCTAACAGCCCTGCCCCTCCCTGAAAACCCTAAGCCTAAGTGCTGTAGACACTGGGAAAAAACACAGTACCAATGGGAATACCTTTTCTAGGCATCTGTATTTGACTCTTTACACTCCAGCCCTTTTATAGGAGGCAAAGGACTCAACATCTACACAAGAGTTTGTTTAAATCTTTAGATGATTACTTTGCTGAGATAACTGCAGGCTGCAAGAGATATGTATTTGAAGGACTATTTTAGCACAAGGCGAATTCTTAACCAAAAATGGGAAAAACATTACTTCCCTCCTCCTAAACTTCTTGGCAGAAAGTCAGCTTTAGAATTTTAAAGTTAAAGGTTCTTTCAGGTATTGCCTGAGATAAAAGCCTGTACTGTAGGCCAGAAAAACTCTGCCTAGGGCTTTAGGAGCTTAGCAAAGGGGAGGGCTGGATGATGTATCTGAAAAGATGAGTTTTTAGAAAGAAAGAGGGATTCTGCCTCCCCTCCACCCCCACCCCCACTGTAAACAGACCTTCCTCCAGGTCATCCAAAGTCTCCTCGGCCATGCCAGCTCCGGGACTCCGGCACTCATAGGATGGCAACACCACCTCTAAAGCACAGAAGAATTTCAGGCTCTGCTTCTGAAGTGGTGGCACAGTATCTTCATTTGCCCTTTCTTCAAGGTCAGAAAGATCCTGAAGCTGTTAGGATTTTATTATTATTATTTTTTTATGTTTATTTTTGACAGAGAGAGAGAGAGAGAGAGAGAGAGAGAGAGATATGAGCAGGGGAGGGGCAGAGAGAGAGAGGGAGACACAGAATCCGAAACAGGCTCCAGGCTCTGAGCTGCCAGCACAGAGCCCCACGTGGGGCTCGAACTCACAGACCGTGAGATCATGACCTGAGCCGAAGTCGGACGCTCAACTGACTGAGCCACCCAGGCACCCCGAGCTGTTAGGATTTTAAATGGAAGGTCCTTCCTTGGATCTGAATGTAAGCTTCAAGATGTTTTGTTATTAAAAACAAAACCGGCGGCCCCTGGGTGGCTCAGTTGGTTAAACTTCCGACTTCGGCTCATGTCGTGATCTCACTGTTCATGGGTTCGGGACCCGCGTCGAGCTCTGTGCTGACAGCTCAGAGCTTGGAGCCTGCTTCCGATTCTGTCTCTCCCTCTCTTTCTGCCCCTCCCCCGCTTGCAATCTGCCTCTCTCTCTAAAAAAAAAAAAAAAAAAAAAAATGCAACTAAACTCCAGCAATCCCAGCCCACAATGGAGATATCCTATAGCTTCAAAATCAAGTAAGACTTACAAATGGATGAAGACAATTGGTTTTTATTATACACCATACAAATACTGGAGAAGATTATGGACACCACCACCCAAGTTACTGAGATTATTATGAATTCTTGGTGGCAGGCTCAGGTACTTCCAGTTAGAGCCCTCTCACATCTCCCCACAACCCAGTTTTCTCCTCTCTGAAGTCCAGAATTTCAGTGTTGAAATGATTCTAATTAGTCAGAGAAAATCTATAAAGTTTACCTTGATGATCCTTTTTGACCATCCATTGAAACCAAAGTAATAATTTGCCAGTTCTTGGCACTGGGAGCTGTTTAGGGCAAGGGCCTGATGTTGAACCGCCTTATGTTTGGTGCCAAGACGAACCTAAAGACATAAGAAATAGACCTGAAAATATCATAACCTGACACAGAGGCTTCCTTTAGATACACCTGAGATTTATCAATACCTATTTCATAGAGAGGTTGTGAAGCTCAAACTGGAAACATTTTAAGAAATCAGCTCCTAATAAACCCTAAATAAATGCTATGTACTATTTTTACGCTATAGACTTTGATGCATCATTTCCAGGGCCCTTGATTAATTGGCTTTCCGTGATCTCTGATATTGAAAGTGATGATGAAAGCAACTAAGGAAGCCCTCTGGAAGCAAATTATAGGGCTGTAGGTAAGCGAGGGAAGTAAACTTTTTGCTGTCTCATCCCGTAGCTCCTGTTTGAGAATATGACCTCAAGAGCAGATAACATGGACCTGAGTAGGACCTTAATCAGCAGCACCCACCCCCCGCAAGTTACTAACCCCCGTTAGAAGAAGGAATATACATACTTCTGTAAATTTTATAAGCAAATAAAACAATAAGAGGTTCATTTGCCTTAATAAGCTTCTTTGAGAATGCAAATACCTCCAGTGTTAACTCTCTAAATAACTTACACGCTACAGTGTATTTCTTACATCCTCTAGTTCTTTTTTAAATGTCTATTTCAAGTGGGGTGGAGTATATTCGTATATTCATAAAAATTCAAATAATTCAAATAAAGTCAAAGTATTATTAACTCTTTATTGATTTGTTTGTGCAACGTCCTCTATCACTAGTTTATCAGTTCCTTAAGTGCTTGAAGGAACCATATTTTATTCTTTTCTCATTCCTAGAATCAAGCACAGGTCTATGGATTAAGTGAATGAATGAGTAGATGAAAAAGTGAAATTACTTTCTCCAACTGAAGCTGCCTGCTAGGAAGGAGAAATGAAGATGAACTTTTAAATGTTGAGTGCTACAGCACAGGCTAATGGTGAGGCAGAGTGGAGCTGTTCTGGACAACCAGGAAGCTGCAGAAGGGCCTCGAGCCCCTGAGTGGTAGAGACAGTTGTCACCTTAGATAACCTTGCCACAGTTCTTGCTGGCGACCGTTTTCCTTCATGCTACTGAAAAAAAGCTCTCAGATGCCTTAGGCCTTTCCTTGATTTTACTGTAAGATGTTATTCTTGGGGCGTCTGGGTGGCTCAGTCTGTTGGGCATCCGACTGCAGCTCAGGTCATGATTCTCACAGTTTGTGAGTTCGAGCCCCGTGTCAGGCTCTGTGCTGACAACTCACAGCCTGGAGTCTGCTTCCGATTAGGTGTCTCCCTCTCTCTCTGCCCCTCACCCGCTCATGCTTTGACTCTGTCTCTCAAAAATAAACATTAGGGGCGCCTGGGTGGCTTGGTCGGTTAAGCGTCCGACTTCGGCTCAGATCATGATCTCACGGCCTGTGAGTTCGAGCCCCGCGTCAGGCTCTGTGCTGACAGCTCAGGGCCTGGAGCCCGTTTCAGATTCTGTGTCTCCCTCTCTCTCTCTGCCCCTCCCCTGTTCATGCTCTGTCTCTCTCTGTCTCAAAAATAAATAAATGTTAAAAATTTTTTTTTTTAAATAAACATTAAAAAAAATTTTTTTTAAATAAACATTAAAAAAAATTTTTTAATATGTTCTTTTTAAATATGTATTTATAAAAGGTAAACAAACAAACAAAAACAACCAGAAACTATGTGTACTTGCCAAAGTATAAAGGAACACATAAGTAAATTGGGCAACAATTTCAGTAGGCGGCGGGGTGGGGGTGGTGGTGGTGGTGGTGGTGGTAACCCAAGGCTCTGTGTTAAATAAATAAAGAAATTTAATATGAATGCTCTCTCCTGTCAGCTATATATTGACTTTGGGCTTTATGCTGTGAAATCTCAAAATCCATTTGTGAAATGGTCTTAATGTCCAATGAGAGAAAAACACCTCATTACTCACAACTGATACAAAGTAATTATTTCATAATCTGTGATAGCTGAGTGGCTGGGTGACATCTTCACAGGCTAGAAGCTTGCAAACTCAGGATTGCCTGACAGGTGATCATTTCAATCATAGGGAGTGGAGCCAGGATTGAAGACAGTGTTGAACAAGTGGAGACAGTATACTCAGACATTTGAGAAGGATTCTTAGATTCGATCCAGATTAAATCAGTAAGGAAAGGCATATGGGTAAGAATAGGCAGTCAAGTCCGTAGGAAGTAGCTAGATTAAGAAGCCAGTTAGACAAAGCTGATGAAAACATACAATTATAAAGTGAAAGGTTTGGCAATCTAAGCCTCACTCAACTTATTCAAAGGAATTGACATGGCCCTTGATAAGGACATGGTGATTGAATTGAGGCACATAATGAAATATAATTCTGGGGCTCTGGGAAAGCAAAATGGACAGCATGTTGGTATGGAATAAAGTTTCTGTGGTGTATTAAAGAATGTTTTAACCATTTTCCCGGGAGTTGAAGGGAGTTCTGAATAGGCAGCTTGAGAGTGATGACGACGATAATGACGATGAAGCATCCTTTATAATACAACTGATGAAAGAGTTTGTCATTTTATATCCACATAATAGAGGGGGGCCTGGGTGGCTCAGTCGGTTAAGCGTCCAACTTCAGCTCAGGTCATGATCTCAGGATTCATGAGTTCGAGCCCCACATCGGGTTCTGAGCTGACAGCTCAAAGCCTAGAAGTCTGCTTCTGATTCTGTGTCTCCCTCTTTCTCTTCCCCTTCCCTGCTCATGCCCTGTTTCTCAAAACTGAATAAAAACGTTATTAAAATTTTTTTTAATCCCCATAATAGTAAACAGAAACAAGACTTCTTGTGAAGCTTTGTTAAATTAAGGGGCACCAAAAAATGACACAGGGTTGAACATCAGTAAGTTTGGGCTTGACCTCTCCCTTCCAGTTACTGTCATGAACCTTAAGTAAGTCACTTAACTATCCTGAGTTCGAGTTTCTTCATCTGAAAACAAAACAAACATAACAAAACAACCAAAAAACCCAGGGAAACCGGAGGATCAGTGTAGCAATGCATCTAAAAGCATTCTGTAAACCACAGTGGTATACCAACGCTGGTCTATTATTGCTGAATTCAACACTTCGTCCCAGTGGTGTTAGGAATTTCCTACTTGGACCCACCTTCACTGGAGAATTCTGAAAAAGCTGCTTCTGGTCGCATGCCTTTTGGGCTCTGTGAGCATCCCTTGCTGAGTAAAACTTGATGATGGCGTAGAAACCAGGACGGGCCACTGCAGCGTTCGGGAAGACTCGGACCGAATACAGAAGGCCAAACTGGGAGAATACTGCGAACAGAGAATGCTGTGGGGTGGTCCCACGCCAAGTAAGTGCATGAAATTTCACGCCCAGGAAACAAAACTGCCTTCTATTCCCTAAGCCCTCCTGCACACGCAACCCAAAGCACTTCTCGTTTCGTTGAAAAGATTTCCCTTTGAAATCCCGGGATTCGAGAAGCATTAGAAGGCAACATGTGCCGGCTGTTGAGAGTTACCTCTCAAAAATCTGTCGGGGCTGAGACTGCAAAGCTCCCCTCTAGAACTAAGATTCCTCTCGGCGGAGACTACAAGGCGCGCGAGGTGCTCAAGGCCAGACTCAGACTCCCAGTCACGGGGAGGTGGGGGTGTCTCCCTCCCTCCCTCCCTCCTGGCCCGGCTCACATGCAAGGCCTCGGCCGTGGGTCCAGAACTCAGCTCCCACACCAGCAAGGTTTTGTCACTCTCGGTGGGAACCGTAAAAGAGACCAATTCCGCCATCCTACCACCAAGGAGCAGGCGCGACTAAGGTTTGAGTGGCACGGCGCCTGCGCAAGGCGCGCCCGCGCGTTTTAAAAAGGGGCTGGTACGAGGGGCGGGGCCAGCTCGCCGCGGGGTGGGGCGGGGGCTGTCCCCCGGACCTCTCCTTCGCCCCTCCCGCTCTGGGGCGGGTCTCTGCCTCTACTTCCCCTCCCGCAGCTCCATTGTCTCAATGTCGTAGAATTTAGTGCTTCTAGTCAAGTGTATTTAAAAAAAATTTTTTTTTAATATTTATTTATTTTTGAGAGACAGAGTGCAAGCAGCGGAGAATCAGACACACACACACACACACACACACACACACAGAATCCGAAGCAGGCTCCAGACTGTCAGCACAGAGCCCCAAGCAGGGCTCAAACTCACAAACTGTGAGATCACGACCTGGGCTGAAGTCGGACGCTTAACCGACTGAGCCACCCAGGCACCGTTAGTCAAGTGTATTTTTACAGTAGGGTCTAAAGGGTGAGCTTACAGGATCCCTGGGTGTGGACAATTTTATGGCAGCCTTCTTCCTCTTCACTCCGGGAGAAGATTTAGACTACTAGCAGTTAGTAAGTTACCTACTGAACTTAAAAATTTGGATTTCTCTACGTTGTGTGGGCAATGACCACTAAAGATGCAATCCTTTGGCTTAAGAATGTTTTCATGAATGTTAAATATACAAATCAAACTATAACTCATTAAGCCATTAATGAAATCCTTAAAAAGCATTCCCTGATTTCCCTACGTGATTTTGATGAATTGGTGTACGTGTGTGCTTGTTGGGGTGAGATGATGTGGGAGTTTGGCAAGCAGGGTAAGAAGGAGAGATAAATTTGAAAAAACCAAAGAGAGGGGGCGCCTGGGTGGCGCAGTCGGTTGAGCGTCCGACTTCAGCCAGGTCACAATCTCGCGGTCCGTGAGTTCGAGCCCCGCGTCGGGCTCTGGGCTGATGGCTCGGAGCCTGGAGCCTGTTTCCGATTCTGTGTCTCCCTCTCTCACTGCCCCTCCCCCGTTCATGCTCTGTCTCTCTCTGTCCCAAAAATAAATAAAAAACGTTGAAAAAAAAATTTAAAAAAAAAAAAAAAAAAAGAAAAAACCAAAGAGTGAGGCCAGGTAGGGCACCAACATTGGAGCTCATGGTGCTTGTGCAGAAGGGCCGCTCTCGGCATCCAAATAGCTATTTTGAGGACTAACACACTGAGAGGGAAAGTAGGTCCTAATGATCCTTATTTTAATCCTAGAATGTCTGAGCCAGAAGGGGACTTACAAAACAAGTCTCCTGAGGTTTCTAAGCAGTGGCCTTCAGACTGCTGCTGGTCTGTGGTGAACGTTTCACCAGTCCTTGCCAAAGCAAGAAAAGGTAATATAAGCAGGGTTAAAAAAAATATTTTCATAAAACGAAATCCATTCCATTATCCTATAAATCTGACCCTCATTTAAAAAATTATTTTAATATTATTCATTTTTGAGAGAGAGCATGCATGTGCGAATGGGGGAGGGGCAGAGAGAGAGCGGGAGACACGGACTCCGAAGCGGCCTCCAGGCTCTGAGCTGTCGGCACAGAGCCCCTCGCCGGCGCTCAGACCCACAAACCGCAAGATCATGACCTGAGCCGAAGACCGACGGTCAACCAACCGAGCCACCCGGGCACACTGACCTTCATTTTTCATGCTGAAAACTGTTTTATGAGGAGATGCTGATAGAGGATAGTTGTTGTGATTCATACTCTTTCTAGGGCATTAAAATAAAAAGTTGGACATGTTAACATGGCCTTAACTTTTTTCGTGCTTTACTGGTCTGTGAAATCCAAAACTCTGGGAACCACTCAAATGTCAAACCTCTCACTTCAGAGCTGAAGCAGTTAAGGCTCAGAAGTAGGGACAGCAGTGGCCCAGGTGGGACAGTTTATTCAGGCAGTTCCGATTGTAGCCACAGGTAGAACATTCCTCCAACTGCCCCTTTTCTGTCTTTGCGTTGTCATTTTGCAGGTTCAACTCCACGTCAGCACCGTGTATTCGTTGTATGTATCCACTCATTCGCTGTAGCCAGTGTTCGTGTATGTCGCTGCTTCTCCAGGCAGATGGTGAACACCTCAAGAACAATAGTTATGATTTACCTTCCTTCTTCTAGTGCCCACCACCCTCCTGCCATACTAGGTACTCGAAGATATCTGGAATGAAAAATGAAGAAATCAACACATTCTTTGCACAAGGAATGCTGTAATAATTCCCCAAATATAACAACTTCTTCACTGTGGTCCTCTCTTGGTTCGCGAATGACAGTCAGGAACCAGGGGCCTGGGCCTGGATGGGTGCAAGGAGAAAGCCCTAGAAAACCATTTATTCCTGGGGCTCCGGTCAGTCCTTTTTGAACATGGGAAGGAAAGAAAATAACGTGAAGTGGAGGCAAGAGGAAGAAGACATGAAGAATCCCCAGGCGAGAAGAGGAACGCTGGAATGACTCCACGCCTGTCTCATTCCTTGTGACACCCCGTCATCCAGTAGGAGAGTGGCCGGCCCGCACAGTGCAACCTCCATGCCACCCTGTGGAGAGAAGAAGGCTGGGTTCTTGCTTCCTACTTAGTAGCTCCTTCTCCACATCCATGACCCAGCACTTAGTGAACGCACGGCACAGCACGGCAATGCACAGAACCCCCTTCACTGCTCGCTCTCTGGTCTGTCCCCCCGTGGCCCCTCTGAGCCTTCCTTTAAATTTCTCTTATCTGTGGTGTTTGGCTCCTCCCCCCGTTCAGCATGCTCCCACGTTTTCAAATCCTCCTCTGGCCCCGAAGGGGGAGTGCACCATTTTACAAGGCTGAGAGTCACTAAACAAACAGAAAGATAAATACATACATAAATAAATAAATAACCAATCCGTCAATCTCAGGGGCAACTATCGACTCTCCCTCCAGAGAGGGTCATCCCTAGTAGCCGTCAGCGTCTCTCCCGCATGGTGTTCTTAGAGTAGACAAGGCACTTAACCCCCTCCTTCCTCACAGACACCTGTAGAGCAACTTATCTGTCTATCTATCTATGTATCTATCTATCTATCTCCAATTTGAAGCTCAGAAAAGTGAAGCAACCATTGCACTGTCTACCACTGGGAAGCTGACAGCTTTGGGGGTATTTGCTCAGCTGAGGAGCTACGCACCTTTTATAGAAAATGTTGCTGCGAATTATGGAGAGGGCCAGCCCCACCCCCCACCCGTGGCCAGCATGATGGTGCTGCTTAACTGGTCCCACACCTACAGCTCATTGAACCGCTCGGGGATGATGGGTCCAAGCTGAGCCAATCAGATTCTCTATCCCAGCCCCTTGGACTCTGGGGCTGAGACTAGCCAGTCTCCGTGACTGCTCAGAACATTAGCCCGTTAACTTGGGGGCAGCCACAGTCTGTCCTCTGGAATGGGGAGCAGAATATACTGCTCTACAAAGAAAGTAGTGAAGGAAATGCACGAGGAGGCAGAAACTTGTCAGGAAAGCCACACTGACAGTTCCCAGCTCCGCCTCCGTTCTCTTCCAGAGAAGAGACCCCTTGGGTAAGCTCGGTGAGACACCTTGTCCCCTCCGAAGCCATCTCCCTCAGCTAACTCAAGTTCCTTTGCTACTGTGTCCAAAACAGTTTTAATACAACATCAGAGAAAGACCCAGATCCCAAGTCTTGTAAGTCCCAGTTCCAAGCCCGCCGCTCTCCCACATTTTTCTAGATGGTTAGAAGGGGTGGAGTCCTTGCCTCCTGTCCCCTCCTGTCACTACATCCTTCTTGGGGCTCTGCCTGCTGACTTAGTCCCACAGTGACCTCCTCACCAGTTCTTCATTCCCCCTGCTCCAGACACAATCTTTTTCACACAGTTGATGGTTGAGAGAAGATCGGGGCTCAGCAGTTCTGAAGGGGAGACAGAGAATACCTGTGAGAACACAGAGGACAGTCCCAGAGACTGAGGCAGACACCGGCTCTCCCCGCCCCCCGGGGGCTGAGTCCTTCCAGATTAGGCAAGGGCTCCCTCCCAGAGGCCCATGGAGATATCCCTACAATGGCTGCTAGAGGTCAAGGGTGGCTAGGGGTGGGGGCAGGAGGGGCAGGAGTAAATGTATGTTTACTACCACACATCCTAGCTAGGGTACATGCTGGTTCGCACCACGTTTGAGGGTTTCTAGGGAAAGGAAATGTCAAAACAGGCAGCACAGAGGCCGAGGTAAACCTTGCCTAATGAGAGAGGCTCTTCAGGTGAAGAGTGCAGGGATGTTGATCAGAGTACGAAAGAGGGAGTAAGGGGCAAAGTCATGGACCTGTGGAGCCTCCACGAGTGGCTCTGAGGTGGGGAGTTTGCCCTTGGCCTCGAATCAATCAGGCCATTGACCAAAGTCAGGACTTGATGGTTAGAGCTGAGCCTTCAGGGCCACCAGTCTGGCATTCAGCACTGGTTCTATGAGCCTCAGTTTGCTCGTCTGTAAAGCGGGGATCATAATAGTTTCCGCCGCATGAGAAGCTGGCATGTGAAGTGCTCAGCATACAACACACTCTCGCTAAATGTTGGCCGCTGCTGTCCTCTGTTACTGGGTGTGCAGAGCCTTTCTGGAGCCTGCACCCCGGAGAATCTCCTAACCGGAGGGGCATCGTAGCCACTAGTGAAATCCTCTGCTCAGCAAAGGCATTCCTGGGTGCATTCCCAGGCTTGGAGTGGGACGAGAAGTCCTGTGAGTAGACCCCACTCATCCTCTCCCCTCTCCCACCCTGAGACCCCGGCCAGACCTTTGCAGTCCTCGTGGCAAATGTTTTCCGAGTGACTCTTGTGATCATTGCACCAATAGTGGCTGTTGATCTGGAAGACGCCATAGTCGAAGCTGCCGTCTGCATTTTCATTTACCTTTGATAGGTTGAAGTTGCTCTCCACAAAAGCCAGGCACAGCCCTTAGAACAGGGAGAAGAAGGTTTTTAGAGGGCTCTGAACTGAGGGACAAAGGACACGGAGGAGAAAGGGAGACGGGGAAGCAGAAGAAAGGAACAAGGCCTAAGAGGCTAGACGGGGCGAGCTGGCCGGAAACACCCATTAGCTTCTCTCCTCGCCCTTCGGTCCATCCACCTGCCCCTCAGTACAACCGCTCATCATCCCGCTGTCCATCCGCATCTCCTGCACTTGATGATCGCCTACTGTGTGCCATGACCCGTGCAAAGCCCAGTGAGGGACATTCAGCTGGGGCAAAGGCAGCTGGTGCCTTCAGCAAGAACGAAGACGCACCCCTTAAAGGACCACAAGACAAGATAAAACGAGAAGGACGGCACAAGACAGGTGTGTGCAAAATCTGGGCAAAAGGAAGCTAGCCCCACCAGGGAGGAGGACGAAGCCTTTGCACTGCCTGCTCCCTCTGCCTGGAATGCTCTTCCCCAGACATTTGGGTGACCCGGTCCTTTGCCTCATTCAGTGCTGCTCAATGTCACCTCCTCAGAGAGGTATTCCTTGACTTCCCCTTCAAGGACAAGGTTACCTCTCACTGCCCTGGCTTTATTCTGCTGCATAACATTTATCACCACCAGGAAGTGCTTCATATGTTTGTGTGTTTGTTTGGGGCTCGCCTCTCCCCCTAGAATGCGAACACTGTGAAGGAAGGGGCTTTGTTGATGTCTCTGTCCCCAGCCCCTAAAATAGTTCCCGGTACATAGTAAGTGCTCAGTTAATAATATTCAGTGGAAGGAATATAGAATGTTGGGAGGGGCTTCTCGGGGAGGGCTGCTTTTTGAACTTGGCTTCGAAAGATGAATGATGGAAAGATGGCCACATAGGAGGTGACCAGGAGCAGAAGAGGAATGGGGGGGCGGGAGTGTGAGAAAGCGGCACTCACAGTCACTCAGGGAGTAGCCCTCAAACCCATCCAGATCCTCCTTGTGCAGCACTCTGGCCAAGTCACAGCGACTGATGAGCTTGGCCTCATTTATGGCAACGAGGCAGCTGACCAAGGACATGAGTAGCATCCTCATCATCTTCGGAGGGGAGAAGGTGCAGCTGAGGGCCTGTGGTCCCGAGGATCTCCCAGACGTGCTGCTGGTCTCCTCTGAGCACCTGAGGAATCTGGAGAGAGCAGCCAAATGTCCCGGCTCACTCACGGCTCCCCGCCTGGCTATTTCTCTTTCCTCTCACCATTTTATACTTTCTTTTACTACAGAAACTTTCAAACACTTACAAAATAAGAGAGAATAATATCATGAATCTCCATGTAGCCATTGCCCAGCGTCAACAGTGAAAAACCGAGGCTGATCTCCTTTCACCTATAGGTTTTCTCCTCTTTTAGCCATTCTCACTCTTGTAAAGGACACCTGGCTATGGGCAGCATTTGGGTACAGGGGTGGGGAGTGAGGCTGGCAAAGGAGATTGATGAGCACTGGACTTTACTGGTACTTGCGTGTGTGGGTTTGAACATGTGCTCTCGTAGGAAGGGCCAGGCTACTGGGTGTTGATCTGCCCTCAACCCCACGCTCCCAGACGCATGATATGTGACTTTTCCCAAGGGTATACCCTGCCTTGTGCAATTCCTGAGAGGCTGTCTTATAAGCTCTACACCTTTGTTTCCACTCAGAACTGGTGTCACTTGGGGCGCCTGGGTGGCTCAGTCCGTTAAGCGTCCGACTTCGGCTCAGGTCACGATCTCTCGGTATGTGAGTTCGAGCCCCGCGTCGGGCTCTGTGCTGACTGCTCAGAGCCTGGAGCCTGTTTCAGATTCTGTGTCTCCCTCTCTCTCTGACCCTCCCCCATTCGTGATCTGTCTCTCTCTGTCTCAAAAATAAATAAACGTTAAAAAAAAAAATTAAAAAAAAAAAACTGGTGTCACTCAAGTAAAAGTGACCTTGTTGAAGAAATAAACTTCACTTTCACACTCTGTGTGTGTGTGTGTGTGTGTGTGTGTGTGTGTGTGTAGGGGGAGGTGCAAGGGGCGGGGACTCTGGATTCACATCGCCTGCTTTCAAAGGTTGGGCTGCAGTGTGACCTTGGGCAATATACTTTACCTCTCCGGGCCTCATTTGTAAAAGGAAGATATGCCAGTACCCACTTACTAGGGTTGTCATGATGATTAAACGAAATGATAAATGCCTAAATCTTGGTTTTGCATTCCCCCCCAAATAGGAAGCAAGACTTCTGGGACAAAGGTTGATTCCTAGGCTGGAGTTAGGAAAGGGTATAAAATAAGTCTGAATTATCTTGTGCTAGAAAGTAAGAAAGTGCTCAAAATATGGATTGGGGCACGTCAAATGGACATGAGAGCCAGCTCAGAGGGGCACCCGCTGGCCAAATCTGGAACACTTTCTTGGTAACAGCTTTATTGAGATAAAATTCACAGTACATAATTCACATACCACACAATCACTTAATTTAAAGCGTGCAGCTCAATAGTGTGTTTGCAGAGCCGTGCGACTATGATCGCGGTCAATTTTAAAACATTTTCATCAACCCAACAGGAAACCCCATACCCATTAGCTGTCACTAATCCACCCCTCCTCCAACCCCTGCCCACCACAAGCCTACTTTCCATTTCTCTAGATTTACCTAACCTGGACACTGCACACAAATAGTCACACCATAGGTGGCCTTTGAGCCCGGCTTCTTTCGCTTAACAATGTTTTCAAGATTTATTCATGTTGTGGCAGCCACTGGGATCTCATTCCTTGTGATGAATCCTTCTTTTGTCTCTCTATTGATCGTTTTATAGACTTTTGGGCTACTTTGGGGCTATTATGAATGACGGTGCTGTGAACATTCACACACAAGTGTTTGTGTGGACAAATGTTTTCATTCCTTCGGGCATATACGCCAAGGAATGGAACTGCTGAGCCATAGAGTAACTTCAAGTTTCAACTTTGGAGCAACTGCCTGACTTCAAAGTGGCTGTACCATTTTACATTGCCATCGGCTTTTCCACATCCTTACCAACACTGGTTACTTTAAAAAAAAAAAAATTATAAAGTTTATTTAGTTATTTTGAGAGAGAGAGAGAGAGAGAGGGTGCACAAAAGCTAGGGAGGGGCAGAGAGAGAGGGAGAGAGGGAGAATCCCAAGCAGGCTCCTCACTGTCAACGCAGAGCCCAATGCGGGGCTTGAGCCCACAGACTGTGAGATCATGACCTGAGCTGATATCAAGAGGCTCAACTGACTGAGTCACCCAGGTGCCCCAACGCTTGTTTGTTTTTTTAATTCAATTTACTCTTTTTTTTTAAGTAGGTTCTGCCCATGACCCTGATGTTGAGAGTCACCATGCTCTATACCAACTGAGCCCACCAGCACCCCCCCCCCCACTAACACTTGCTATTAACTGTCTTTCTGATCAAAGCTCTCCTAATGGGTGCCAAGTCGTACACATGATGGTTTGGATCTGCATTTTCCTGGTGGCTAATGACGCTGAGCATCTTTCTATGTGCTCTTTGGCCATTTGCATATCTTTGGGGAAATTCAGTATTCAGATCTTTTGCCCATTTTCTAGTTGGGTTATTTGTCCTTCTTTATTGAGTTGTAAAAATTCTTTATCAGATGGGAATGCAAGCTGGTGCAGCCACTCTGGAAAACAGGATGGGGGTTCCTCAAAAAACTAAAAATAGAACTACCCTACAACCCAGCAATTGCACTACTAGGCATTTATCCACGGGATACAGGTGTGCTGTTTTGAAGGGACACATGCACCCCCATGTTTATAGCAGCACTATCAACAATAGCTGAAGTATGAAAAGAGCCCAAATGCCCATCGATGGATGATGGATGACTGTATATATATATATACAATGAAGTATTACTCGGCAAGCAAAAAGAATGAAATCTTGCCATTTGCAACTATGTGGATGGAACTGGAGGGTATTAAGCTAAGTGAAATTAGTCAGAAAAAGACAAACATCATATGACTTCACTCATATGAGGACTTTAAGAGACAAAACAGATGAACATAAGGGAAGGGAAACAAAAATAATATAAAAACAGGGAGGGGGACAAAACAGAAGAGACTCATAAATATAGAGAGCAAACAGAGGGTTACTGGAGGGGGTGTGGGAGGGGGGATGGGCTAAATGGGTAAGGGGCACTAAGGAATCTACTCCTGAAATCATTGTTGCACTAGATGCTAACTAATTTGGATGTAACTCTTAACAAATAAAAAATAAAATTAAAAACAATAAATTAAAAAAAATAAAAAATAAAAAATTCTTTATCAGATACATGGCTTGCAAATATTTTCTCGCATTCTGTGGGTTGCCTTTCACTTTCTTGATGGTATTCTTAGAAACAAAAGAATTCAATGATGATGAAGACTGTTTTCTCTATCTTTTCTTTTGTTGCTTACGCTTTTGGTATCGTAGCTACAGAATTAATACAGAATGGTTTCTAAGGTAGTCTGGGACAGTTTGGCCATCAACACAAATAAAGATAGTGACAGGGGAGCTTGGCCGGCTCAGTTGGTGGAGCGAGCGACTCTTGGTTTCAGGGTCATGAGTTAGCACCCCACCTTGGGCCTAGAGCGTCTTTGAAAAAAATAAGGATAGGGACAGATTATAATCTAGTGAAAGAGATAGGAATCCCTGAGTCCTTAATAGTAATAAATAGACAAACAGATACATAACGGGGATGGGGTTGGAGCTCTTCCTGACAATAAGATGGTGAGTGATAAACGTGGAGGTGGTCATGAGGTTGGAAAATCATCACTCTGCAGCCATCATAGATTAGTTTGGGCAAGAATCATCAATGGATATTAAATCTAAGGTGGTGGGAAGCTTGGTGAAGAACTGGATGGGGCACCTGGGCTGGCTCAGTCGGTTAAGCATCCAACTTCCGCTCAGGTCATGATCTCGTGGTTCATGGGTTCAGGCCCAGCATCGGGCTCTGTGCTGACAGCTTGGAGCCTGGAGCCTGCTTTGGGTTCTGTGTCTCCCTCTCTCTCTCCCCCTCTGCCGCTCATACTCTGTCTCTCTCTCTCTCTCTCTCAAAAATAAATAAACATTGGAAAAAAAAAACTATCAATGCCATGAAAACACAGAATGGGGCTATTTCTGTCACCGTGTGCATGTGTGTGTGTGTGGTGGGTGTGTGCATGCGTATCTTTCCCCTGAAAGCAGGTGTATGTTCCTGAGAGCAAAGGCCTAGGTTCCTCCACCCACAGGCTGCTGCTTGGGCAAGATGGCTGCCCTAATGGCCTTGTTTCCTCACAGATGTCTTCTAAGCTCACTCCGTACCAGCCCGACTCTTGATTTTGGCTTGGGTCATGATCTCACAGTTCCTGGGATCAAGCTCTGTATCACGCTCTGCACTGACAGCGAGGGGCCTGCTTGGGATTCTCTCTCTCTCCCCCCGCCTCTCTCTCTGCCCTTCCCCCACTCATGCTCGCTTGCTGTCTCTCTCTCTCTCTCTCAAAACAAGTAAATAAACTTGAAAAAAAAGTTTATCATGTTCTACCTATTAGATGAGCAAATATCCAAAAGTTTGATAATACCTTCTGCCTACAAGGCCGAGGGGGCACAGGTACATTCCTGACAGAGTGTAAACAGGCGATTATCTATGAAAATTGTAGATTCATTTATCCTTTGCCTCAGCAATTCTGTTTCTGGGACTTTACTGAACAGAGATAGTTGCATAGAATTCAAAGATCACATACACACGGTTATTTATAGAAAGAGTGAACTCCAGTGTCCAGTAAATACAGGGCTGGTCAAATAAACTAAGGTACATTCATACAATGGAAACACATGCCATAGGGGGGAAAAAATTAAGAAACTGATATGAAGCTCCAAAACAAAAATTCTGATCTCTTCTAAGACAAGGTATCAAACAGTATATTTATAATAGCTTTGTGGGGATGGGGCAGAGATAAGAAATATAAAAGACATTTAAAAGTCTATTACAGATCTATTAACAGATATTAACAGTTATTAACAGATCTATTCATATCTGTTAGATGCATTTAGAAACATCAGAAAAAGACATGTAAAGGGGGTGCCTGGGTGGCTCGGTCAGTTAAATGTCTGACTTCAGCCTAGCTCATGATCTCACGGTTCGTGAGTTCGAGCCCCACGTTGGGCTCTCTGCTGTCAGCACAGAATCTGCTTCAGATCCTCTGTCCCCCTTTCTCACTGCCCCTCCCCTGCTCATTCTCTCTCTCAAAAATAAATAAATAAACTTTAAAGAAAAGAAAAAGAAAGATGTAAGGAATTAATAATTATGGTTACAAAGGTGGAGAAGACGTTTCACTGTAGGTAGACTTTTTTTTCTTACCATAAAAATAAATCTATTAAAAAATGAGTGTTTAAAAAGGGCCTGAACGAAGAAGGCTCTGCTGGGGTGAGCATGGTACAACATAGAGAGATGGTGACTCACTACCTTGTACACCTGAGACTAATATAACACCGTGTGTCAACAATACTCAAATAGAAAAAAGTTCTTTTAAAGAGACAGCTCTGCCCAGCGTCCCTTCTCTAGTCAAGTTCATTGCTCCCTGTGCTCTTCCTCCACTCACTCGCTTGGCCCCTTTTGTGCACCACCTCCTCCAGGCCTCATTCAGGGTCTGTGTCCTTCAGAGGCCTTCTGGGAGGTCGCAGCGGAGCACCCAGACGCGCTGGGCTTCACTGCGTCTTTTGGAAGTTGTATATCTAACTCCGAACCGTTGGTTTCCGCCCTAGAGGCAATAATATTTTACACGAAGCCTCAGAGAAATTAGGTAACTGGTCGAAGATCAGCCAGGGGCAGAGCTGGAGCCTGATTCAGCTCTGAGCCCTCCCTGAATCCATTCTCCTCGCTGCCCCATGTTGCCTCCAGTTACAAGTCCCGGCAACTCCAGTCCCTGAGGAAGAGCCACGATCCCCTTTTCCTTTATGCCCTTAGAGAGGTCAATGCTCAGTGACAGGCAATCACATGCTATAGGGAGGGAGAGAAAGAGGAAGAGGAGAAGGAAGGAAGGCAGGGGGAGGAGAGGAGTGGGGGAAGGACACTCACTCTTGCAGAGACGGGTCTGAATCATCGGCATTTGCTGTCCCCAGGTCGGAGTCGTAGGACATGGGCTCCTCGGAACGGTCTGGACTCTTGGAGCCATTCTCTTGGAGTAGGCAGCTATCAGAGTTTAGGCTGCAAGACAGCTGGGATGAACCGGCGGTGTCCAGGCTGAGGGAGGAGGCCGTGAGCTTCCGGTTCCGTCGGATCTTATGGCCTGAGTGCTGGACTTCGATGTCCTCCGAGCCTGAGGAATGGGAAATTGAATCCAGAGACTCTTTCCGCTGTAGTTCTGTCCCAGAGGTGGTGAGGGGGTCGAGCTCAGAGAGCGGGCAAAGCCCAGAGAGAGCCAGCGGGGTGAGCGTCCACTCGTTTAAGATGGCGGACTTGTAGGAGAGCTCGAAGGATAAGGACGTCAGTCCCTGCAGGAAGCTGAGGAGGAACTCGCCCTCCTCGGCGTCTCGAAGCAGGGCTGTGGGCTGATAGTACTCGCACAGGCGGGCGGGCTCCTGGAGGAGCAGCTTCAGGTAGCACTCCATCAGGCCGTCATTGAGGGCCAGCCTCAGCCAGGCCCGGCAGCGGCCCACGTCCGTGCTGACAAAGATCAGGTGCTCCAATTCCGAGACGATGTGCCTGGGGGTGGAGAGGACAGGCTTGTTTCAAGAAGTGAGTTCAGATCACAGAGGATCATTTTATCCACTGGTGAGCAGGAGCCAGTAATAACGACTGCAAGTATATACAGGCTTGGGAAAATATCTCAGATAGCAGTGTTCTACAGGGAATTGAGAAATATTTAGCTACAACTCCCCACTTTTTCAAGGTTACTGTCATGCAGGATAATTGCCATTTTAGTTTCAACTCCCCAGGCGCCCTTGACATCACCTGCTCATCCGGCATACATGTGATGAGCCCCTAAGTGCCAGGTCTTTGGAGCTGTGAAGATACAGGATACAGACATGGTCCTGCCCTCAGTCCAGGTTACTACCTTTCAAGGGCACACGGAAGTGAACCCTGTTGTCAGTAGAGCTGGGGTGGGGGGAAGGCAATCACTTCCAGGTTGCAGTAAGGACAATGCCTTAGGCAAGGCATTGCGGGATTAGGCATAGGGATTAGGCACAGGCAAGGCATTGAGCTGGGCCTTGAGGGATTTCAAGCCGCAAAGATGGAAGGGGAACCTCAGGCACCAAGGACTGACAGAGAAAAGGCACCAAGGGTAGGGAAGCGGCAGCTGTGTAACAGGAGTGGTGAGCACTCCCGTTACAGCACGGGGAGGAGGAGGAGTGGCTGATTGGGTTGCAAAGTCAGGTGATGCAGGGTCTTGAGCATCCAACCAGTGAGGCAAGGTGGGGCAAGGGTCCCCACACCTGGCTGTGCGTCAGAATCACCTGGGAACCTGGTCAGGATACAGATTCCGGGGCCCCAACGAAGTGAATGGGACTCCAGGCTAGCACTGGGGAGCCTGAGAGTTTTTACACCGGGAAATGACTTGACCGCAGTCGCGCAGACTTCTGGGTGGGCTGCTCGGGATAAGATCATGTACCCAACTCAGTTCCCGAACCCTTGGTCTGATGTAAATGCCCTTCCTCTGACCATCACAGTGCCCTGAGCACGTCTCGCCCATAGGAGTGCGTGCTCCACAGGGCTCAGGGAATGAGCTCGGGTTAGCTTAAGCTCAATAAATGTTGACCAGCTGCCTGACCTAAGGACAGACACAATGAGATAAGGGGGACAATCAGAAAGCCACTGCCACCTAGGAGTGAGGTAAGAACCTGAGATAGGGCGGTGGCAGTCAGCATGAAAAGGAAGATACAGACTGACAAGGCACCTTCAGGCTGAAGGTGGCATTTAATAGCCCTTAGAGGCAACGTGCCAGCAGCTGCTTGCTCCAAAGCCCAGGCAGTTAGGGCCAGGGCCGCAGAGGCAAACGTCCCAGGGTGGATATTCAGATGATCTGGATTCCACGTCTTTAAAAAATGCCATAGCCTGTTAGGATATAATACTTAGCATAGAGATGTTCAAACATTCCAAGGCAGGGTCAGCAAACCTCTTCTGTTAAGGGCCACTTAGTAAAGATTTTAGGCTTTGCAGGCCACACATTCTCTGTTCCAACTACCTAACTTTGCCACGGTGTGGCAAAAAGGCGGCTCCTGCTAAAGGCGACCAGCCAGGGGCCTGAGCAGCCCCAGGCCATTGCCTGTGCGCTGAGGGGCTCTTGAGGCTTGGTCTAACAATAACCCCTATCTCACCCATCTCCATTCTAGAACACAGAGCATCTCTGCTGCTTTCCCATATAGCTGTAGAGGGAGAGCCCAGGGTCACCCACACTGAAGCTCCTCCCCAAAGCAAAGCCTCCCCTGCTGATCTCACTTGTGGGTGACAGCTTTCAGGAGGGGCCAGAAGACAGGCTGAGGCAGAGGCTTCTGGTGGGCGCTCTTCTTCCTTTTCCCTCCGGCCTCGGCTCGGATGTGCTTGGCATGCAGGCCGTGGATAAATACGGCCTCCAGGGCACTGCACATGGTGTTGGCATCTCCGTCTTCGCTAGTGACCACTGTGTCCGAGGACACGTACTGCTTCTGCAACGCCTTCACAGATCCCACTAGCTTCTTCTTGATGACCTAGTCGGTGTCAGACATAATACAGGCCTTTAGAAGATCCTGCGGTGACCCCTGGAAGGTAAGTGCTTATCACCAAATACACGCACACCCACACACGTGCTCACGTCTACCTGTGGGTGTGTATACAGCAAAACTAGCCCAAGCTAATCATAGAAAACAAAGATGGGCGCCTGGGTGGCTCAGTCGGTTGAGCGTCCGACTTCGGCTCAGGTCGTGATCTCACGGTTCATGGGTTCGAGCCCCACGTCGGGCTCTGTGCTGCCAGCTCAGAGCCTGGAGCCTGCTTTGGATTCTGTGCCTCCCTCTCTCTCTGCCCCTCCCCCACTTGCACACGCACGCACGCTCTCTCTTTCTCTCAAAAATAAATAAACGTTGGAAAAAATTTTAAAAAAAGAAAGAAAACAGAGACAAAGCATAGAGGAGAAAAGGAAAATTACGTACTTATACCACCCAGAGATAGTTATTTTTTTGCAAAGATATTTGTATATTTTTCTTTTGTTTTGCTTTTTAAACCGAACTTCAGTGATTTGATAGCCATAGAAATCTTGTGTTTAAATACCGGCTCCATCATAGTTACAGGTGTGGGAGCCTGGGTGATCCATCTAGGGCAGGGGTGAAGCTTTCCACCTTGTTTAGGGGTCTACGATTCCATGAAGAGGCAACAAGTGCCACTTTAGAACCATAAAAACACCAAGAAAACAGGAGCATGGTCCACATTAAGAAAGATCGTAGGGGGGCGCCTGGGTGGCGCAGTCGGTTAAGCATCCGACTTCAGCCAGGTCACGATCTCGCGGTCTGTGAGTTCGAGCCCCGCGTCGGGCTCTGGGCTGATGCCTCGGAGCCTGGAGCCTGTTTCCGATTCTGTGTCTCCCTCTCTCTCTGCCCCTCCCCTGTTCATGCTCTGTCTCTCTCTGTCCCAAAAATAAATAAAAAACGTTGAAAAAAAAAATTCAAAAAAAAAAAAAAAGATCCTAGGGGCACCTGGGCGGCTCAGTCAGTTAAGCATCTGACTCTTGATTTCAGCTCAGGTCATGATCTCACGGTTTTTGAGTTTGAGCTCCGTATCTGGCTCTGTGCTGACAGTGTGGAGCCTGCTTGAGATTCTCTCTCTCTCTCTCTCTCTCTCTCTCTCTCTCTCTCGCCCTCTCTCTGCCCCTCCTCTGCTCATGCTCACTCTCCCTTTCAAAATAAATAAAATAAACGTTATTTATTTAAAAATATCTTTTTAATGTTTATTTTTGAGAGAGAGAGAGAGAGAGAGAGAGAGAGACAAAGTATGAGGAGGGGGGAGGGGCAGAGAGAGAGGAAGACACAGAATCCGAAGCAGGCTCCAGGCTCTGAGCTGTCAGCACAGAGCCTGATGCAGGGCTCAAACCCACGAGCCGTGAGATCATGACCTGAGCTGAAATAGGACGCTTAACTGACTGAGCCACCCAGGCGCCCCTAAAATAAATAAATAAACTTTAAAAAGAAAGAAAGAAAAAAGGAAAGATCCTTGACCTGGCAGTCAGAGGCAGATGTTAGTCTCAGCTCTGTTGGTCAACAGCTGGGTCACTACAGACATTTCACTTAACCTCACTGAGCTTAATTTCCTCATCTGTTAAACGGAACGAATACTTCCTGACCTACAGCACAGGAGTTGGGGGGCGGGGGGATTACTCTGAGGGCAGGACTTGCTTTTTTTTTTCATTCTTGCATCCTCAACACTTGGCTTGGTTCCTGACACATGTAAGTATTCCGTTAAGGTCTGTTACATAAATCAATTATAAAATACATATATGTAAAATCCTTTGGAAAGATAAAGACAGTTCTGTCATAGTATAAGCATGTCAAAATTACCTATGTGTTTTGGAAAAGGATTGGGAGGGAATACAGAAAACCTGGTTTGAACTGTTAGCTGATAGGATTATGGATAAATATTTTACTGTTTTATTTTTATCTTAGCCCAAACAGTTCATGTTAATGTTCTTTGAAAAGTCGAATGTTCTTTTTTTTTTTAAAAAAAAAATTTTTTTTTTTTAATGTTTATGTATTTTTGAGACAGAGAGAGACAGAGCATGAACGGGGGAGGGTCAGAGAGAGAGGGAGACACAGAATCTGAAACAGGCTCCAGGCTCTGAGCGGTCAGCACAGGGCCCGACGCGGGGCTCGAACTCACGGACCGTGAGATCATGACCTGAGCCGAAGTCGGACGCTCCATCAACTGAGCCACCCAGGAGCCCCTGTTTTGTTTTTTTTTTCTTTATAACAGCTTTAATGAGACACAATTTACATTGCCTAAAATTCACTCATTTAAACTATACAGTTCAGTGATTTTTGGTATGTTCACAGAATAGTGAAACTACAGCCACTACCTAATTTTAGGACATTTTCATTGTCTCAAAAAGGAACACTGTGCCCATGAGCAGTCACTCCTCTCTAGTCCCCTCTCCCTCAACCCCTAGCAACTACTAATCTACTTTCTGTCTTTATGGATTTGCCAATTCTGGACATTTTGTGTAAATGAAGTCATACAGTATGCAGTCTTTTGATGTTAGACATCTTTTCATATGACTTATGGGTCATATACTTCTTTTATTGTTTGCTTATTTGACTGGAGAGAGAGAGAGAGAGAGAGAGAGAGAGAGGCAAAGAGAGAGGAGGACAGAGGATTCAAAGTGGGCTAGGGAGTGACAGCAGCAAACTCCCAAATCGTGAGATCATGACCTGAGCCAAATGGACGCTCAACCGTCTGAGGCACCCAGGCCACCCTAATGCCCTCTTTTCTTTTTTCTTTTTTTTAATGTTTATTTATTTTTGAGAGACAGAGAGAGACAGCATGGGAGGGAGAGGGCAGAGAGAGAGAGGGAGACCCAGAATATGAAGCAGCCTCCAGGCACTGAGCTGGCAGCACAGAGCCCGATGCGGGCCTCCAGCCCATGAGCCGTGAGATCATGACCTGAGCCGAAGTCGGATGCTCAACCGACTGAGCCACCCAGCTGCCCCTTCTTTTAATGTTTACTTATTTTTGAGAGAGAGAGAGAGAGAGAGAGAGAATGTGCATACATGTATGTGCCTGTGGGGGAGGGGGCAGAGACAGAGCGGACCGAGGATCCAAAGCAGGCTCTGCTCTGACAGCAGAGAGCCCAATGCAGGGCTTGACCTCACAAACTGCAAGACCATGAGCCGCTTACGATCATGACGCTTAACCGTGTGAGCCACCCAGGCGCCCCATATGTATGACTTCCTTTGAGAAATCCTTGGTCTTCAGGCAGCCCCTATTAAAATCCGTTGTTTTTTATCAATTCCCATTCTATCACCAATAAGATGTTCTAGAAAGGGCAGGGTCTCCTCAGAGCCTGCTTCTGCTATAACTCTTTCTCAGCCCGAAGCCTCGCTTTCCAGACAGTACTCATTCATTTCAAAGTGAGGAAGACCAATGACATGGCTGTCCCGTGCCCCCTTCCCCACCCTTGAGCCTCTCCGACTGCCTACCGGGATGGCAGCCCGGGGGTCCAGTCCATTCTCCACCACCGAGAGCATTTCCGCTCACACTGCAGCTCCCTCGGAGAATCACATGACACCTGCAGAGACAGACGGCGCGGCCAGATGAGCAGGTTCCAGCTCACCACCCCCAGCCAATTCTCCCCCTCCCCCCAGCAGGCAGCGGGTCAGCCCATCTTCCTCAAACTGCAATGCAAAGGCCTCTGAATTCAAAAGTAAAAGCCAAGAGTGGATTTTAAGGAAGGAAACAAGGGAAGAGAAGAAATGTGAGGGCTCGAATCTCAGGAGGTGGGGAATCCTATGTGCCGTGGGTGGGTCCACCCTAATCAGGGCATGGAGAGGCCTCTGTATGCCACACCAAACGCTGGCACAAAAAAGCAGGGAATGAGGGGCCGATTTGGATACAGAACTAAGGGTGCGAGGGGGATGCTGCCGCTGGAGGTGCCAAGAGCCCACGTGGACCAGGAAGCAGGGGCTCACAATTCACATTCGGAGCCTCTGACTCCTGTGCCAGCCCGATGTCTGCCAGCTCGGCAGGGACAAGCACAACTGAAGGAAGTTTCCAAAGGGAGGGCCTCTTGCTACATAGCTGCTTCCCCTCCAGGCACGAGGGTCCAGCTGGAGCAGCACAGGGACACGCCTAAAGGGAAACAACACGGGTTCGAATCTCGATTTGCCACTAACCACTTAGGCATGCTAGGTGGGGCACCACGGCAGACGTCTCAAACGGAGGTTATGAATGTGGAAAACGCCCAGCACAGTGCCTGACGGTACTAAGGATAAATGGTATCTATTACCCCGGTTGGATGTGGCCAAGCCTTATAGGCAAAGGCCACTGTCTGAATGAGTCCGCTCAACTACCTGAAGTCAGTACACAGGTAAATCCCTCAGGGCACTGGCTTCCCCCCCACCCCCCCGGGGGTGGCTTAGGTGGGGGGGGGGGGCCTCAACCTGAGCCTCGGGGGGTGGCTGTTGGCTCGCCTGGACCGCCCCAGCCACTTGGACGGACCAGGATTGGGCAGGCACATTCCCATCTAAACAGATCTCTAGTGACCACGCTGCCGAGCATGGAGGGACACCAAAAAATAGGTCATCGCTGTCTCTGTTCTCAAAAACCTATGGCCCAAAGAAGTTATCAAATGGAGGCATGATGAATGGATTTTGTACTGTTTACACACATTGCTTCATTCATTCCTTGTAACCACCCTAGGCGAGCTCTTTTATTATCCAGATAAATCAAAGCTGACCCAGGTCAGGGAACTTCCCAAGATCCCAGGGCTGATCAGTGGCGGGCTCTACCACCTTCGGCCAGGATGACATCCACCCTTCTGGAAGAGGCGGGTGTGAGCTAGGGCTAAGGGGTGGCTGGGGAGGGGGCAGGGAAGTCTTGGGAGGAGGGCTCTCCAGCTGGGGGCCCAGGTGGCGGGATGCAAGGGAGCATCAGGGTTGAGTCTGGCAGGAAAGGTTTACAGGCGAACAGTGAGGCATGGAGAACGGCAGGGTGGCCCTAAATGATGAAAGACGCTCTGATTCAAGCCCTGGCCTCTGGATCCGGCAGAGGGTGAACAGGACCCAGCGCCGACCTTCCTAAGTAAGGACACGCAAAGGCAGATAGGTGTGTGGAGGACGGCCCCCACGAAACCAGCTCTGGTCAGCGCACAACAGACTGACAGGAGGAACACTAGCCCCTGGCCACAGCCCATCAGACTGTCTCTCCCTCCACCACTTTCCAAGCTCCTACCCACTGGAATCCTCAGGACCCTTCGCTGGAGACCAGCTCCATGCTCTGGCCACCAGGGCACCGGGAGAAGGGGACATACTATAGAGTCGGTCCTGAAACCGTGCCTGATCCTAGAGGCTGGGTTTCTTCAAGGCTACCCTACGCAGCCCTGCAGGCCAAGTTCAGGCTCGCTGGCTTTGAGACCCTGGCATCCAATCCCTTCTGGCAATTCCGGGGGCCTGCCCTTCTAGACAGAGCCTCAAGCCCTAAAACTGCCCTTCCCTCAGCCGGCCTCAAGGCTTGGGCCTCAGCAATCTGAAGAGGAAGACCATTGAGGCCTCATCAACTAATTCACTGAATATAATATTCACTGGAGGGAGGGAGGCTTATCATTAAGTGGGTGCTCTGGCCAAGTCAGGGTCTGCTGAAAAAACAAAGTAAACTGACACTGAGGTCAGAGCAGGGCCAGACAAGAGACAACTGTGACCTAAAACAGTGTCAGGAATGTCACAAAAGGACAACAGTGCAGAGAAACCTAGAAGAATTGCCACTTGACAATTCACAAAACAGAACTGAGACGTGGGGGTCAGGCCAAAGTTCCGGGCACATCTTTCCTTGCAGGAAGCCAAAGCTCCCTACATAGGCCTGTCGGTTCTAGAACGCCTCAGGAAGGCAGGAAATGGCTCAGAGGCAGGACCACGACCATCTACGATGTGAGATCTCTGGGCTCTGGGTCTCCTGACTGCTAGGTCAGCACTCCAGCAGGCTCCTTGGGTGAGCCAGACCCCCATCTACCATGCTATGGGACTGGTTTCACTTTCTATCTTCAGAGCTGTCTTCACTGACACCAAGAAGCAAACGAAAGAGGGGTGGGTCTTCAGGAGACCCAGAATAAAGAGAGCAAGTAGAGAGTTCAAACATCCCTGATACAGTGGAGCAGAAAAGGTGAGTGCCGTGTGCCTTTAGGAAACTCTGAAGTCACCCTTCGTCTACCTCTGCCCCTCTGTATTGGTTCACTCTGGCACAGGATCTCATTCTCTATCCTCATTTAATTCTTAAAACAATCCTGTGAGAGAAGGATGAGTATCCCTCATTCACAGAAGAGAAAACTGAGGCTCAGTAGAAACATGCCTCAGGTGAGGGACAGAAGTTTCTCATTCCAAGCTCTGTGCCTTTCGTCAGTTCATACTGTCCCAGGTCCTTGGTTCAAAGAGTTTCAGGCAAACTTATTATTCACAGACTCTTCAGAAGCTCCACCTTATCAAAGAAGGCCTAACACTGACAAGAAACAATCTTGCCCATCAGATCTGTGGCCCCAACTAGCTGACCACAGGTCCTTTCCATGGCAGCCAGGTTTCCGAGCTGTCCCTCCTCAAATGTTCCAACACACAGGAAGGAATCGTTGGGGTTGATTCTCTTCGTGATACTGCCTGGCCTTCTATAAACATCCAATTTCACTTCCTCCAGAGACTAAGGAAGAACGAAAAGAGGAGAAGGACTCAGATGAGACTTACATTAGAAGAAGAAATGGATAACCTGGCTTCACCACTTTCGAAACACTCCGTTCATCAGTAAACAGCAACCTCTTCTTCTTAGAGACTTCCCCGCCATCCGCGACAGCCTCGTCTCTACGGCCTGACTCCGATCCTGCACCTGGCTATGCACGACAACAGGCCGGTGTTTAAGCCCTCCAGCTGCTGTACCAGGTGATGAGTCAGGGTTTTCAGCTGGAAACAAATGACAAAGTTATCTTCTGATTCAGAAAGACAGCTGATACTTCAGACATGTGAGTGCTGAGTAAACAGCACCTCCTTCTACCTGAAGAAAGTTGGATTTCTAGACAAGAGCCCTGTGGGGGGTGGGATGGGTGTGGGGGGGGGGTGGGTAGGGCGACAAAGCAACTGAATATCAGCTGGAGGGCAAGCAACTTCTAGCTCGTGATTCCCAGTCCAAAGGCTAGTGGGTGAGGCCAGAAATGTGAGGTCTAGGAACACTGGGTATCTTTCTTTCCTCCCTCCCTCCTTCCATCCAACAACACCCATCTCTCCCATATTCTTGTCCCAGATCCCTTAAGATTCTGGCAAGGACCAAACTCTGAGTGAATGAAAGCAGGACCTTTGCCTGACTCATTCACCATTGTCTTTCTAATGCTTCAAACAGTGCACGGCACACAGTGGTGCTCACAAAATACTTGCTGAATGAACAGATGAGTAAAATAAAAAGGCTCAGACCGTTTCAGACTGTAAGAAGTTGAGGTATACAACTTCTCAGTGGTGGGGTCACTGCGGAACTCCTTCCATTACACCAAGCTGCCAACAGGCTGAAACCCTTCAGAGATCACACCTTAACGGAAGGGGATATTGAAGGTAAAAGGACATCCGATTCTCAAAGGCGTGAGACTATAAATGCAAGCAAAGACAAGGGGTCTTCTTTGGGGTCCTTTACAATGGCTGTCAAATGGCCAATCCTTTGGAGTTTGGTCACCAGAACTTAGAGGGGATGTGCACCCCCAAATCCCAGGAGATTATAAATGTTAACCATGGAGCCTGGGTGCCTCAAGAATGTCTAGCTACTCTGAGATAACTTGACTCTCTGTGTTCATGGGTAATCAAAATGGTCAAAACTCAATGATCCAGCACCTGCAAAAAGAGGAAGCAATTCAACAGCCTCCACGGAGGCCTCGGCGTCCCCAGGATCCACTCATCTCTACTCTTCACAACATGTAACGTCACCTCTGGCACATTCGGTAGCGGGACTAATCTACAACCAGTTCTGGCCAGGAGGAGCACTGGGTGAGGGTCCTTTCTGAGCGGCAGGGCAATACACATGGACATGATTCTGTGACCACAGCCAACCCCACACAGTGGAACCGCTTGAGTTTCTCCAGATCATCACCCAAAAGGAAGTGATAAGCTTCCACTGCCCCAGCTGAATGAGTAGCTCCCTCACCTTCCAGGTATTTGGATGATACCTATCATTCCAGCAGCCAACGCGAGTAATGTAATATGGATGCCAGGAATACAATCCTTAAGGACAGGTACAGGGGGCCTGACATCCAGGAAAAGCACTTGACCCACGGGAGAAGGATCTCTACTCCTCCACACTTACTTACCATCTGAGGCCCTGCCTCAACTGAGGTGTTCGGCAAGTGCCTGGCTCTGAGAAAGCAGGTGGGGTTGGCAGGGGACTGCACTAGGTTCTCAGATCAAATGGGGACCACATCAAGGGAAGAATGGGCACAGAGCTGGGATGAAGAGTTGAAATGGGGATAGGAAGACGTCAATCTAACAAGATTGGGTAGGGGTGGTGGGAACTAGGGCAGCAAGAGTTGGGGGGTGGTTTAGCAAAGACTCAGGAATGAAGTGTCCTCAGGCTGGCTGGGGATGGAAAGAAAGTATGCGGTGGGCTTGGAAGTTAGGGGTTGAGTGGGTGAGGACAAGAAGATACATACAAGACTTGAGATAGGGCTGAGATCAGAGTTATCAAGAAGAGGGCGGTAAGCGCAATAGGGCATCTACTGTAGTGGTAGGTATTAAATGAGTGGGGGGAGGTGGGTGTTTTGGCTGAGCAGACCTTGGGGGGCTGAGCAGGGTGGCTGGGATAAGAAAGCTGAGCCTGAAAGGGGGTAAGCCAGAAAGACGGGGAGGGGGAGGGGGGGCTCGAGGAGGTTTGCGTGGAGCACTGGGATTGCCAAAGGGGTTGAGGGGTGAGAAGGAGATGCGTTAGAGGGAGGCGGAGGGAAGTGGCTGTCCTAGGGGTTGGAAGTGGGCTACCGTGGGGTCGAGTGTGGCTGCACTTACGCAAGACCAGTGGTGAAGGGGTGAGGGTAAGGGCTGGGCTCGGGTCACGGGTGGAGAAGAGGAAGGGGACGGGTCGGTCAGCACTGGCTGTTTGGGCTGAAGGCTCGGGTCCGAGTGGGGTAGGGTGCGGGGCTCAGGCCGGGAAGGGAAAAGGCTCTGAAGCAGGACAGTTTCAAAGCAACCAAGGGTTTGCGATCACAGACAGGGCTGGTGACCCATCGCCCGTTCTCGTCTCGGCCCCGCCGTCCCCTCCTCACCCTCCTCGCCCTCTGACCCCTAACTCACCAGAGGGAGCGGGGAGGGGGCGCGGGGCACTCCTGGCCACTGCAGCCCCTAAGCCTCAGACCAGGCGCTGCGGCCTCCCGGCCAGGGACAACAGGAAACGGCGCTCGCGGCGCCTGACGCCATCACGTTGGTTCGGCGTCCGGCCCCGCCCCCGGACCGCGGAGCCAAGCGCAGGGCCGGCGGAGCCTCGGGGCGGGGCCAGCGCTCAGGAAAGCCCAAGTTCCCAGCCCCAGAGCAGGTGAGTGATCTGGGAGGCTGGGGACTCTGCGACCCGAGATGCGCACGGAGAGGCGAGGCCACCAGGCTAGCCCACCAGTGTCGGGCGGAACGTGTCCTACTGCCCGCCCCCAGCAGTGTCTGCGTCTCGCTAGATCCCGGCCGCCTTCTGGGTTCACGACCTTGCCTGGGCACAGCACTATCTACCGTTGAGGCTGTCTGTTGGCCTCCTGCCCGGAAGGTTCCCACTTGTAAAATCGGAACAATAACGTCTACCCTAGTTTTGCCTCCCTGAGGGCATCAGTGCAGTTGGTGCTTCCCGCCTGGTGGTTCTCAGGAAAAGCATACAGGTTTTGATCACCCCTATCACCAAGGGAGCACCTTTAGGTACCCGTCAGCCCCCAGGCATGAAGCTTAAGGTTCTGGTTATTCTCATCTAGCCAGGAAGTTGTTTGTTTCCTTTACTTGGTAGAGTTGACATTTCTCTTTCACATGGACTCAGAACAAAAGGTCAAGAGTGTGTGTTGGTGGGGGTGGGGACAGATGTCTTGTGCTTTGGACACTTCATACCTGCAGGCTTAGGTCAAGTGGGATCTGAGGGCCTGAGTGTGGGGTGAGTACTGGGGTGGAGAGGTACTGCTACCTGCAGGTCCAGGGGGACTTTGGGGGTGTCTACAGGGCTGGTCTGGGAACGGGACAGTTCTTGGAAGAAAGCTCCACTGATCTGGGCCAGGCTCTCCATCAGCCTTTCTGGGAAGGGGAGAAGAAGGGGTCCCAGTGCCTGTTTCCATTTATAAAACCAGCTGTTGGAGATGTGGCACCTGAGTGTGTGCGGGCTGCCTCTTCAATAATTCTCTCTCTAGGAGCGAGAACCACCTCTCCTCGATTTTAGACTAGATGAATCTGAGTACATTTAGTATGGTTAACAGTTGAACAGAAAGTTAGAAATAAGGACACGGAGGGATGCCTGGGTGGCTTGGTCGGTTAAGTGTCTGACTTCGGCTCAGGTCACAATCTCACAGTTGTGAGTTCCAGCCCTGCATTGGGCTCTGCGCTGACCGTGCAGAGCCTGCTTGGGATTCTCTCTCTCTCTCTCTCTCTCTCTCTCTCTCTCTCTCTCTGCCCCTCCCTCGCTTGTGCTCTCCCTCTCCAAAGTAAATAAACGTTAAAGATAAATAAATAAGGACACAGAAGCAAAGCATTATCTTAGCGTTAAACAACTTGGAAAGTAAGGAATTTACTGGGAAATCCAGTTTCCTGGGCAAAAGGATAGTGTTTCTGGTTATAATTATAGCACATCAAGAGCATCAGTGTCTTGATACAAGCATGCCCTCCCCCAGATGGAGCCAGCAACATTCCTCAGTTCTTCCAATGAATTTTTGCGCAGCCGCTGTCTGCAAAAGCTGTGGGAACCCCGCATGGTAATCTCTTATCTATCTTTTCAGGAGCCCCTGTCTCCTGGTCTTCTCTTACTTCTCAGGCCTCTCGGCCCCTCTGCAAAGTCTACGGGCTTGTCCTCCTCTCTCCATCTTACTCTGGCGCACATTTCCACCATTCGTGGGCCACGAGTCCACCAGGTAATCTGAGGCCGGAAAAAAAAAATCTCCCATTACCCTGTTATTTGAGCAATAATAAAGGTACGTGCAAAGTGCCATGGTGCCAGAGAAGAGGCCTTGAAGGTTATCCTGGCGGAAGCAACTTTTATCTGAGCCTTCCGGGTGGACACAGGAAAGGGCAATGCCTGCGAAGAGACTGGTAGAGAAACGGCCGGTGGGTAGGAATGCAGACTGAGCTCAGGGGAGGGTGCACGGAGAGGTGGAGAGGAAGCTAGGAAGTAAGGCTAGAGTAAGGGGAGGGGGCTTAGAATGGAAGGGGGAGATAAAGACAGATTGGGCAATGGGGAAAGGGAGGAGGCACAGACACAGCTGGAGGCCAGTGCAGGAAGGGCTCAGACGCTCACAAAGGCACTGGTCTGTCAGATTTCAAGCACTACGCATAGTCATTCAAAGCCAGGCAGGAGGACTGCAGGCATCTGAATTTCTCGGGGGTCTAAGGTGTAGATTCCTGAACCCCGCCCCTGCCCTGGAGAGTCACTCTGGGATGAGGTCCAAGTATTTAGCCTTGACCCAAACCTTTTCTGTCTCTTGCCCTACCACCCGTGGATCTGAAGGGTGAGAAAATGTGAGAATCTCTCCTTAACCTAGGAGCTGAAGGGCAAGGCATTTAACAGGTGTGGAAAATAGAGGCTCCTATTTGCCAGATAGGAATTTTGATTTATCCTTAGCAACCACCCTGAAGGTAAGCACCATTGTTATCCCCATGGCATAGATGATAAAACAGGCTTAAGAGAGGTTAAGGAACTTGGGGGCCCAAGGCCATACAACTCATAATTACTACAGGTGGGATCCTCACCCAGCTCTGATTCTAGCTGGAGAACTAGCATAATTCAGTGGCCCAGCAAGCGGGCTTTGGAGCCGGGAATGCTTAGGTTTGAATACCGGCTCTACCCCATACTGTTTTCTAGGCCTTCCCTAAGACAGCGCAGGGCCCAGCACAACCCAGCAAGTGTGGGCCTGAGACCACTGCCACAGTCAGTGGTTTTCATAGGCCCCTCGAGATGGCACCAGAGATAGAAACTTCTAAGTTTGATTGGTGGTTAGAAAAGAGAAGTAAATCACAACACGCTGAGGCCCCTCCGCCTCAGGCAGAGGGGCCAGAGTGTGTGACTTCCGGGAAGTTCCCCAAACTATCTGAGCCTCAGTTCCTCATCTGTAAATTGGGGAAAATATCAGTTGCCATGAGGATTAAATAAGATAATATCCTCAGGACGGTTTCTGGTCTGAAGTAAGCACTTGAGGATAACTAGCTATATTATTATTATTATTATTATTATTGTTGTTACAGTTTTGGCTAATTCGTACCTACCCAGTTCAGTCAGATCTCCGTTTTCTAACTGGTCTTTGAGCACTGGAGTGAGAGCCTCTCTTGTTTGAACCCCAGATGTATGCTTACTTGGTCTCTGACCGAAATCATCTAAGCAGAACTAATGCCACCATTTCTTTTGAAACCGGAATAGGTAATGTTCTCATGGCTTCTGTTGCAGGAAGCTGGTTCTTCCCACTCTCTTTAAAAAATGGATTTAAAGGGTTCGTAAAAATTATGTGTCAATTCTATCTCAATAAAGTTGGACACAAATACAGCTTTGAGGTGCCGTTGACAAAAGAATGGACTCTTTAAGCCTCCCAAATGTTATCACACATAGTTTACAGTTCAAATAGTACGAAATGAAGTGGTGAGGAAACAGAATGACCCGCAGCAGCTTCTTGCCTCGACCATCCCCACCCTCCTGGGCCAGCTCGCCAGTCCTCGGTCCTCCTTACCTCTCGCTGGATCTTCTGGTGCTTATCTCCACCTATCTTGTGTTTCTAGCTCTTAATTCTTCCATTTAAAAGAGTTTTTTAATTTTTTTTTTTTTTTTGAAAGAGAGAGAAGGAGAGAGAGAATCCCAAGCAGGCTCTGCGCTGTCAACACAAAGTCCGATGCGGGGCTCGAACCCACGAACCGTGAAATCGTGACCTGAGCTGACGTCAGACGCTCAACCGACTGAGCCACCCAGGTGCTCTGATTCATCCATTTTAGACACTATCTGTGGACTTCCTAGCAACACAGGCAAGGAGTTAGGTCTTTAACACCCCCCCACCCATTCCATTCTTGGGGTTTAGTTTTGTCACTCTTGCCCCATGATTGATAGTGGTTGCAGAATTGTGACTAGGTAAGCATTGTTCACCGCAGAGCTTGCTCATGTAGTCCGATGGCACTCGTTTCTGTCCCCTGACCCCCCGGGGTTTAAATTCTTCTCCTTCTCTTTCTGTGCTGCCCGCCACGATCACTCCTCCACTCCGCTCCAGTGCTCTGGCATGACAGTTAGTGCCGTTTCCCTCGGCTACCTCCTTGACCTGTCATACGCTGCTGTCCTGGAACCTTCCTTCGCTGCTTCCTGGGCTGGGGTTTTCCTGGCTCCCTTCTCTTCTTGCTTTCTTTACTCTCTCTCTTAATCTGCAGTTAAGAATCCCTTTCTAATATTAAAAAATAGAATGGTCTTCGGACCTGCTCGTGATCGTAGGGATCCTTTCGATATCTATTAATTGG
Source organism: Panthera leo (assembly GCF_018350215.1). NCBI lineage: Eukaryota > Metazoa > Chordata > Mammalia > Carnivora > Felidae > Panthera > Panthera leo. Next base: position 32,537 of record NW_024962227.1, on the reverse strand, counting down.
GACAAAAAATACAGAAAGACCAAAAGTTACTATGAAGGCACTCCTGCTCTTAAGTGAATTTGTGTTTTACTCACAATAGCATCTATGAACGTGTGAAAGCCTGTTCAAAGTTTAGGCTTAGGGTTAGTTCAATCTAGCCTCAATGTCTGGTCTTCCATTTGTCACCTCGCCCCCTCAACTTGCCGTGAGACAACCCCCTCTCTTGACTTTCTATTCAGTTCCTGTGCCCTAGCAGAGACTTAAGTACTGGTGTAAGGCCCACCTTGCAGGTGCACGCTGACCATGGCTGGCCAATCAGGGTCTCCTCCTGCCAGATACAGGGTCCAAGCAGACCAATCAGAGGCTTTTTGAAGACTGGCTTTCCTTTATGAGGCTTGCTCAACCTCAGTGGAGAGTTGGAGTTACTAACGACTATCTTTGCAGTCTTGGGGCATCCATCCTGAAGCCTGAAGCCGTCATGGAGGAAAGCACAACTGAGGGATAGTTGGGGAGAGAATGACGTTTGAGCGCTAGATGCGGCCAGCTTGAAGATCTTAGGCTTCCCGGTTATGTGAGCCGATACACCGTATGACATTTTTGGCTTAAGCATATTTTAGTTGGATTTCTTTCACTGGGAGCATAAAGAGCGGCGACTGATATCCTGTCTTTGTGAACTTGGGCAGGTTATACAAGCGGTGCGTACAGACTTGGACCGTGACAACGCAGCTCCCACTAGGTCCCCTATGGCTGCCCTGTTATCAGCCTGAGCCTGAGACAGCTTGACATTGAATAGCCCGTTTTAGGGACTGGAGGAAACGACTTACCATGAGTCACTGCCCTAAAATATGCTTTCTACCCACATGCCCGGTGCCTGGAATTCTGTGGTGATGGTGGCATTCCTCAGGGTTAACCATGGCTCTCTTCAAACGGTTCTCCTTTGGAGTGTGAAGTCTGCGATATTTAACTTGTGGAAGTCCTTTCTTCTGGAGGTCCCTCTGGCAGGCAGTGGATCCAGGATGCGGTGTAGACAGACCTCGGTACACATCTCAGTTCCCAATGGCACAGTCCCTTTGCAGCTTTGCGGGCAAACCCCTAGCACTGTGTGCTGACCTTTAGGAGGTCAGTCTGTATCACATAAGGAATCCTACGCAGAGAGTGAAGAAATGGTCTCAGATTCACCCAGTAATCTCCCTGAGTCAGCCCTGAGGGCAGGGCCTGGCCCTAGGCGTTGGGAAGAGGAAGGAGATGTGATTCTTGTCTTGTCAGGGCTCCTGACCTAATAGAGAACTGCGGTTGAGTCTTCACATGGACGGACGCTGTCTTTCACTCTGCGCCATTCGTAGGTGACGCCTAGAAGAGCAGGGCCACCGTGTTGTAGCCTCTGACCCAGGACTCTGTCACATTCTGGGAGAGAGAATTATGGGCCCTCCCCGCATCCCCGCTCCTGCTGTGTCTCCTCGTGGCCACAGTGTACTTTCCCATCCCCTGGCTTGGGGCTTGGGGCTGGTTCCGTGCTTAGGCTCGAAGAGGCCCGATGGCTCTTTTGCTTGCTCTCTTACGCTTCTCTTGGGTAGCCGCTGCCTCTTCAGCCTGGGTCCCGGCAGCAACACAGGGAGAAAAGACCAGCAGTGAGAAGCAGCGCCGATCCAGCCAGCAGGGCATTAAAGTACAGCGGTAACGGCCAACCTGTGAGAATCGGTTTCCCAGCCTCCTCTGAGTTTTGAGGATGGTCTATTAGCACTGTTGTGGCAAAAGATAACAGATACATGGATTCCCTCCGTTATCAGGTTACGTACAGGTTCAGCTGCTGCAGTAGAGACCCAACACAACAGTGGTTAAGTGATTTTTTTTAATTCTTTTTTTTTAATCCTTTTTTTCGGGGGGCGGGGGGGAGAGTGCAAGCGGGGGAGGGGCAGAGAGAGTGGGGCAGAGGATCCAAAGCGGGCTCTGTGCTGACAGGCTGACAGCACAGAACCCGATGTGGGACTCAAACTCACGAACCCCGAGATCGTGACCTGAGCTGAAGTTGGATGCTTAACCGACTGAGCCACCCAGGCGCCCTTTAATTCCTTTGTTTTTAAATGTTTATTTATTTTTGAGACAGAGACAGAGATTGAGTGGGGGAAGGGCAGAGGGAGACACAAAGTCTGAAGCGGGCTCCAGGCTCTGAGCCGTCCGCACAGAGCCCGATGTGGGGCTTGAACCCACGAACGGTGAGATCCTGACCTGAGCCGAAGTCGGACACCTAACCGACTGAGCCACCCAGGCGCCCCAACAGTGGGTTAAATTAAAAAACAGCTTCTTGGGGGCACCCGGGTGGCTCAGTCGGTCAGGTGTCTGACTTTGGCTCAGGTCACGATCTTGCCGTTCATGGGTTCGAGCCCCACGTCGGGATGTGTGCGGACGGCTCAGAGCCTGGAGCCTGCTTCACGTTCTGTGTCTCCCTCTCTCTCTGCCCCTCCCCTGCTCATGCTCTGTCTCTGTCTCTCAAAAATAAGTAAACATTGAAAAGAAATTTTTTTAAGAAGCAGCTTCTTGATCTCTCATATGATAATCCGGTTAAGTACTGGATCTGGGGCTGGTTCGGTGGCTCTTATGTCAGGGAGCCAGGCTCCTTCTGTTTTCCTGCTCTACCACCCTGGGGTGTAGCCCTCATCCAGACGAGGCCTTTGTACCGTTGAAATCTTCATTTCCTCCACAGTGTGGCGCCAGACCGCTCTCTGCCGCTGCCCTGGAAACACACGCAGCCTAAGCACCATTCCTGCCTCTGCTCTGGGCCTCGGGACTTTTCTTCTTCTTGAATGAGTGTGCTCCCGCCCCCCAGCTGGTGCTCCACGCCATCCCCCAGGTCTCAACAACATACCCCCACCAGGACCACAGGAGCCAGAGCTGGTCGTGCCTGGTGGTCCTCAGGACTGAGAGGCCCTGACCTCCGTGGGGGCAGGAGCCGGCCAGCATGACCACCATGCTGGAGTCCCGACGGGACTCCCAGGTTAAGAATCCAGTTGAGCCTCCTGGTCATCCTCAATCTGCTCTGCCCTTCGTCTCCCACCCCCAAATCCCTGCCGACCTCCAGCCCTGAAGAAGCCGGAGAACCTCTGCTTCCCCCACCTCCCCGTCCGCCTTGTCCTACTTCAGTCGTTTGGTGAGCATAAAAAGGCCTGTCAAAGTGGTCCCTCTGTTTGGGGGATGGGCTCAGGAGGGGTGGGCATGTGGGTTCGGAGGGTGACAGATTCTTTCTCCAAATGCTCGCCAGGCTCCTCCGAGCCCTCTTCTTGATTCGACCTTGCTTGGCCTGTGAAGGCGAACAAACACGGACGTGGTTGCTGGCAGCTCGTGGCCGCATCCCTAGTAGGACCCTAGCCTCCCTTAAAGTGCCTGCCTGCAAAACTCCTGGCTGTCTAAAGGATTGGCTGCTGAGTCCAGCCAATGCCTGAAGATCGGGCCCCTGTCTCCCAGCTTCTGTGAGAGGGCAGGAGCTTAACTTTGAGAAGTGTCAGCAAAGCCAGATGGGTCTCATATGGGCCAGCGTCGCCTTCCTGCTTTTTGTCATCTTTCACTTCTGATCATAGAGCCCCCCACTCATTCCCTTCCCTAGTCCCTCATTCTCCCTGTGAAATACCCCATCACCTCTGTAATAATCCCAGTCGGGTGCCTGCTCACGATGAACCCTTTCCCCTACGGCACTGCAATACTATGTTACTGACTGAAATCTGTCTGGATTACTTTAAGTAGTGTCTGCTTTTGTTTGTTTTCATCAGGGGAGGTGTGCAGGATCAGCCTTTTAATTTTTTTATTTTTAATATTTATTTTTGAGAGAGAGGCAGGGTGCAAGCAGGGGGGTGGGGGAGGGGCAGAGAGCGAGGAAGACACAGACTCCAAAGCGGGCTCCAGGCTCCGCGCTGTCAGCACAGAGCCCGACGTGGGGCTCAAACCCAAGAACCGTGAGATCATGACCTGAGCCGAAGTCGGTCGCTCAACTGACTGAACCACCCAGGTGCCCCAACAGCCTTTGAAATTAAATTATTTTCAGGATCAGCTTTTTAAGTAAGCATCCCAGGGATGTTTGCGTATAGAGGTCCAAAGGCTGTATTTTGAGAAATCATGTTTCCCTGTGGAGATCTTTTCTCTGGCAGCCCTTTTGAATGGGGGCTATGTTTTCTCAGATACTGCATTGCCAATAGTCCATCCAGCTTTAATTCCAGTGAGAACGTTCCAGAGATGAAACTAAGAATCAACGCCAGGCGCTTCTCCAGTCACCTCTGGGGTTGAGTGTATGTCGTCAGCATCTAGCGCCTCACCTGCTGCCCAGCTAGAATGACACCTTTCAGGGTTTCTGACTTAGGAACACGACCACCAGGTTACTCCACGTGGACACCACCCCCCTTTTACAAAGCCTTTGAACACCCACCCATCAGGAGGGGTTTGCTGGATGATGTTGGTTGGCTCTTGACACCCATTTCTAGCCCCTTCTTTGCAGGTCCTGGAAACCCACGAACCATCGTTGACAGATTCCCTCGACAGCAGAATTGTGCCAATAAAGCGTACCTGTGTGAAATTTGGAAGGCGGAGGTGGAAGGAGGTGGAAGCCATGCTTTTCTCCTCTGTAGCAGCAGACATGCGGGCCGAATGTTGGAGTCCATACTCCCCACCAGTCAGGCTTGGGGCCATGGGGCTGTAGTGACCCCGGCAGCGGCTTCCCGAAGTTTCCTGACCGAGTGGCAGCAGCAGCTTTGAATCTATGGAGAGCAACTGTGGTAAAGTAACCTGAGAGCTAGTGGTGCGATTCCCCCCTGGCCCTGACCTTCACCACCGCGAGCCCCACCAGTGGTGAGCACCAATTGCTTGTATGACCTTTGTGTGTGTGTGTGTGTTTGAAATATCTAGAATGGTTTGTTTTCCTGGCTATGGTAGTTTTAAAATATGTTCACAAAACTGAGGGTTGATGGGGGGTGGGAGGGAGGGGAGGGTTGGGGATGGGTATTGCGCCTGGGTGGCTCAGTTGGTTGAGCGTCTGACTTTGGCTCAGGTCATGGTCTCACCATTCATGGCTTCGGGCCCCGCATTGGGCTCTGTGCTGACAGCTCAGAGCCTGGAGCCTGCTTCAGATTCTGTGTCTCCCTCTCTCTCTTGTTCTCTCTTCAAAATAAACATTAAAAAAGATGTTTTTTGAGGAATAAATGTTTATTGTTGTTTTTAAAAAATTTTTTTAAATGTTTATTTTGGAGAGAGAAAGAGACAGAGACATAGAGTGCGAGTGGAGGGGTGGCAGAGAGGGTCATAATCTCGTGGTTGGTTCATGGGTTCGAGACCCGCATCGGGCTCTGTGCTGACAGCTCAGAGCCTGGAGCCTGCTTCATATTCTGTGTCTCCCTCTCTCTCTGCCCGCATGCTCTGTCTCTCTCTCTCCCTCTCTCTCAAAAATAAACATTAAAAAAATTAAAAGAAATACGGCAAGGTAGCATTTGAGACTGATAAGTATTGTGCAAATTTGAGGTCGTGTTATAGAAACAACATTTTCTAAGCTTCACTTTATGAACCACATTTGAGCTAATGGAAATATTCCAAAATAGGAGAATGGAGTTGCCTGGAATCCCGGCCCACACTTCGGGAAGCCCAACTATGCACAGATGGGTCTTCTTGGTTTCTCGTCAGCTCTGTCTCTGTGTCCACCTCTCTTCTTCAAAAAGTCACCACCGGCCCCCGCTCCACCCAGCTCATGAAGGAGTTTGAGCTGGCATGAGGAGTTTCTGCCCTTGTGACCTAAGAGTGACTAAAGGGCCTAGTACTGCGCCTGGCTCAAAGCAGGTGCTCAACAAACAGTAGCGGCCACCATCCTCATCGTTATAATTATTGATTCTTTGATGGTAACCATGGCTTAGACGTCTCTGTACCCCTGCACCCTGCAGCAGGGCAGTATAACCGTCAGCAGGCTTTGGAGTTAACAGGCCTGGATTAAACCCCTACCTGGCAGTTTTGGATTTGCGGCCTTGGGCACCTGAACAGGGTACCTACATCCTTTAAGCCCTGTCCCCTTATCTGCCAGATGGGGATAATAAAGTATGTTTTCACGGACTGTTGGGCTAAATTAAGACTGCAAAACACCCAACCCAGGCCTTGACACCAAGTAAGCAAATAGTAAACTAGGTGCTGCTGCCGCTTCCGATTACTGTTACTCTCTAGTCTTGTGCTTTCAACACAGTTATTTGTTGGCTCACTGAAGTCACCACACAGAGACAGACACTTGGTGGCCGTTCTCACTAAAACGCTGGGGGAACGGGAGCAGGCACCAGGAGAACAGGTGTCCTTGCCCAGCAGCAGCAAACTAATAAAGCCGAAGAGGCACTGATGGGCCAATCACCCCGCTTGGAACCGTTCCTACCAACCCTGCCAAACCTGCTGGGCTGTGCCCCAGTCCTACTGTCCCCTCGGGGGACTCTGTTGGTGGCCAGCGGTTGGTGCCATATTCCATCACCTATCGCTAAGCCACCAGCATTTATTTGGGGGCATTTAAAGAGATTGTCAGGGGCGCCTGGGCGGCTCAGTCGGTTAAGCATCCGACTCTTGACTTCAGCTCAGGCTGTGATCTCACGGTCGTAAGATCGAGTCCCTCGCATCGGGTTCCACACTGAGCACACAGCCCGCTTGGGACTCTTTCTCTCCCTCTCTCTCTGCCCCTCCCCCCTTGCTCTCTTTCAAAATAAACAGACATTAAGAAAAGAGATTATCAAACCTTGTTAATTCAGGATTTCTTTTATTCACTACTGTATTTTGACTCTGACGTCCTTTTTCTAAAACCTGTCATTCATGTACTCAGAAAGCATAGATGACTTCATTATTTTTAATGTTTATCTATTTTTGAGAGACAGTGTGTGAGCTGGGGGGAGGGACAGAGAGAAAGGGAGACAGAGGATCTGAAGTGGGCTCTGTGCTGACAGCAGAGAGCCCAATGCAGGGCTCAAACTCCCACACCATGAGGTCACGACCTGAGCCAAAGTCGGATGCTCACTGGACTGAGCCACCCAGGCACCCCGACTCCTCCCAACATCCTAAATGTGACTGGTTAACGCCCTCCTCTGCAGAAGTGGAGGGATGTTTGCGTCTTCTGCACGTTGTGCTGCATTATCTCTTGGAATCGTGCAGCCCTGATCTGAGCTGGGTAGGAAAGCAGTGGTAGGTGTGGTGCTGGGCTGAACTGGAGAGAGCCCAGCCGCACGCATCCGACCCTCAGTGGGGTCAGCAGAGGCTAGTGGGGTACAGGTGAACAGTAAGTGCCCCCACCAATAAGTTTTCTGAAATAAAGGCCTGAGCAGGGCAGTCCTGGGTAATTACTGCTCTCACACATTCTTTACTCTAACCCTCCAGCATCTCCCTGCTAGCTCTCTGAGGGTGGGGACTTTTTTTTTTTTTTTTTAAAGAAAACAAACAAAAAAACCCAATGGGAATTATCTACTAGCTTGTAAGGTTGAGGAACACCCTACTTCCAACTACACATTTTGTGTCTGAGTTTGAGCTCTTGGGAAGAAAGACAGGCCTCAGCCCTACAGTGGAGGTCGGCTCAGCGATCCAAATATTCTGGCAACCCCAAAGACCTCACAGAGGGGCCAGAGAGAGATGATCCTCTATGGGCAGGGGGTCAAGCGCGTTGTGAATAACTGGTATTTGGTGAGCCAGGGGAGAGAGCACCAGAATAGGCTGTTAATTAACTTAATAGTCTAAGCCCCTTGAAGATACGTTTTCCAGTTTCCAGAGACTGACCGTATCAGGGAAATGACGGAAAGATGCCCCGTTCACCCTACTTTGCCCATACTGTGTCTTGTGGAAATACTGGCTACCACGAGGGACTCTGGCTTCAGTCCTGCTTCTCTCGCCTGTGGCCCCTGTTGTCTGTAGATAAATATTTAACCGTTTACGTTTTAATTCCTTACCACGTGGCTAGAATTGGTTATGGATTTATACATTTTAATATGAGAAAAACAAGTATTTTATAAGCAATGCTGAGAAGCCAGTATCGGAAAGTAAACTTTGTAGGTGGCCTGAGGCAGGACGGCGTTCACTCTGTGACAATCTCACATGCTGTCTCACTCTCGTCACCCAGCTCTTCAGTAGTGGAATCTGTGGTCCGAGTCTTCTCTGCTGTGGCTTTGCCAGCCTCCCTGGGAAAAGGAGAAGAATGCCAAGGCTTTGACTCTCGAAAGGAACAATTCAACTCTTCATAATTTCCTCGTTTTAGAGAAAATCTTCCCCAATCACGTACCCTAGTTCCATCTTGAAAATCTCATCTTCATCAGAAGAATCCTTGTCGTGTAGCTTCTGTGCCATGTTTTTCTTGCGTGTGGCATTGAGGGGTCTGTACATGTCCCTAAGCCAAAGTGGCCGCCTTCTCCAGAAAAAGCCCTCCTAGAAAACAGAAAGGACAACGTTAGGTCTGTTTCCCCTGCCTTCTCCAGCCACGGTACTTTATCCTCCTCAGATTTACCTGATTGTCACTTTCCTCTGAGCATCTCTTACGCAGCAGAGATCCAAAGAAGCCCCTTGAAGGAAACACACACACACAGACAATTAGTGATTCGTACCATTTTCCATGCCTCTCACAATGTATTTCTCCAGTCTTATTAGCAAGCAAAATCAACACAGACCTGGGATCTCAGAAATAATTCCATACATGCTGGGCTTTCAGAATTTTCCTGTGTCTGTCCATAATGGCCCCACAGTGTCCCTGGGAGACCTTTGTATGTAACTTGACATGAAGTATAGGCAGGATTTTCACCCTGCTCACCTTCTGGCCCTTGGCCAAGTGCCCTTGTGCAGTCAACAAACTGGGTGACCACACGGCAGAAGCACCTAACTCTCTCCAGAAGCATTTTACATCAGTCCCCGCCAGGCTTAGCCTCACAGGCATCATTTGCTGGCGGGTGGGGAGGTGTTTCTATTTTCCTAGCTGCTTTACCTTACAAGATGAATCGCACCGAGTGAATGCCTGAGTCCAACCAGCAGTTATCTAGCTCACTGACTTTCACACTGCAGGCAGATGAGTGAGTGAGTCGTGAAATCACCTGAAAACACACGGCTAGCGCTAAAACACAAAATACTCTTTTTGAATACAAATGGAATAGGGGGTACCTGGGTGGCTCAGTCAGGTGAGCAGCCCAAGTCTCGATTTTGCCTCAAGTGATGATCTCACAGATTGTGACATCGAGCCCTGTGTCTGGCTCTGTGCTGATAGTGTAGAACCTGCTTGGGATTCTCTCTCTCTCTCTCTCTCTCTCTCTCTCTGCTCCACCCTCCCCCCCAAATAAATAATAAACTTAAAAAAAACAGAACAGAAAGAATCAGAGTGTATGGTAAGTTTGTTTTAGAAGGTACTTATGTCTATACGGTATGTGTGCACTGAGTTGTGACATAAAATGCAGTTCACAGCCCAAGAACAGTGTAGTCAGAGACGTGCCCAACTGGAAAGGAACCATCTTCTTTCTGGTTCTAGTGGTACTAGTGATACAACCGTCCGGCAAGATATCTTCCTTTTCTCCTTCTCCATCTCATTATTATAAAAGGAAGAGATAAATGATTATCTAAGGTCTCTCCCAGTTCAAATTCTATTGGGTCTGGATAAAGGGAATGGAGAGCGGGGCCTCGAAAACCAGAAGGAGGAAGAAGGAAGTTTTCCCCCTACTTTACGGGAGGGACTCATGTATTCTACCTTCCATCATGCTTGAAGACTAGCCCCTTCACCCCACGACTTTTGGCCCTCCCTATCCCTTCTCCAGAGCCTCTGAGAAGGTCTGTGGCCAGGCCTGATGCCCACCGCCAGCGGGAACGGGTCTGAACATTTCCACCCCCGTCCCCCCACGATCTTTCTTTAAAGGTCTAGTGAGCAGGTGCTCTGTGCCAGTCCCATTCTAACTCGGGTTTGGCTGGGCAGCTAACTTTGCTGGATCCAGGCAAAGCATTAGGCCAAATATGTATTCTTTCTGCCTTTGGTGATTTCCTGGCTGTAAAACAAGGGGATTGAAATAGATGAGTTTGAAAATCTAGTTCTAAAATTCTACTTTAACGATTGCCAGACTAATATTTACCTTGAGCTTCCTTCTTTACCTTCCTTGGCTGCTGTTCTATGAGAATAAATCTGTTTTGGAAGAAAACATGATCACAGTTACCCATCACAATAACCACTCCCTCCACATCTTTATTCATTCCTTTGCATTTTAGGTCTTATCTACCCAGTGAGATGATAACTTTTCCTAGGACAGGAATTTGTTGAATAGTCCTTTGACTCTTCAATAACACCTAACTCGCGTGCAGCTGGTAATACATTTTACTGACTGCCTCAGATAACATTCAACAGGTAATTCCTAATAAAAATTCTTGGGAGGAGGAAAAGAAAAGTGTCTACCAGAAACCTAAACAGCAGCACTGTTTTAAAATCAAGGACAAGAGTAGGATGTCTGTTATCACTGCTGCTATTCATTGGTGTTGAGGAGGTCCTAACTGATGCACTGGGGAAAAATGGAGTCGTGGAAAGGAAGAACTAAGACATATTTGCATATGAAATTACAGACAAACTAAAAGGCCCAAGAGAATCAACTAAAATTTTGTTGGAAGAAACATGAGAATTCAGCAAGATGGCTAGATATATATAAAATCAAGAGATCAACATGTAAACCTCAATGACTTTCCTATGTTCCATAAATAATTAATCAAAAGACGGAAGAATTATCCCATTTACAATTATCAATAAAAAGGCATAAAGTACCTAGGAATAAACTTAGCAAAGAATGGGTAAGACCTATGAGATGAAAACACTAAAGCTCTTCTGAAGGACATTAAGAAGAAACGAATACGTGATGTGAGACACTATTTTCCGAGAATAGTGTAAAGATGTCAGTTCCCTTCAAATTAACCTACAAATTCGGGGCAATCCCATTCAAATCCCAAGACAGTTTTTCAAACAAAAACTGGCCAGCTGACATTTGGTAGAGAAAATGTGCAAGCATAGCTACAAAATGGATGAAGAAGAAGATCACAGAGCAGACGTTAAAATACGTTCTTACAGAGCAACTGCAGTTAAGTATGTAGCGTGATACTGATACAGGAAAAGAAAACCAGGTTGATAGAATAGAGTCCAGATAACACTAGTATTTTGGATCCATGAAGAAAGAATGAACCATTCAATAAAAGATTTTAAAGTAACTGGATCTTTATGCAAGGGAAAAAAGTTAGATCCCCTACCTCGACCGTACCAAAACACCAGACAGATTCCATACAGATTAAAAATAAATAAATCACAACAAATATTATAAGAGTACAGAAGAAAATATCAGAGACTATTTTTATACCATGAGGCGAAAAGGCCTTGTTAACGAGGCCCATGTCCCATAAGCCATGAGGCAGATATGGTGACGGACTGTCCACACCCCCTGTTCATCGTAGTCCTTGCCCCCTTGATCCCCTGGATTGTTTGTCCTCTTCCTGTTGATTTATAAAACTCTCTTCATATGAAATATATTAATCCTTTCAAGGGCTTTCACTGAATTTCAATGTTTCAAATATTTGTCAGTGTTTTTATCGTGAAGGAGACGGAACAGTGGGATAGGAGCACAGGCTGACTGCAGGCACAGCTGGGTTCTGCTTTGGGTTTTGCCACAGGGGCCTTAAGCTGATCCCCTTCTATGTAGGAAAGAAGGATGGTGATATCATCCTCACAGGACTGTGGGGATTAAATCAGATGTCTGGTTTATTCCAAGCAGAAATCAGACAAGACGATCAAATCTATCAAATGTTTCTGCATGTGGTATCAGGTCACAAAGCTTTTTCTCACCACAAGATTATAAAAGTATTGATTCTGTTTTCTTCTAGCACTTTGATGGGTTCCTGTTTCTCTTTTTTTACATGTACTGAAATATGTTTTTTTAAGGTGAGAAATAGGGATCTGTTGTTATTTTCCTCCCAAATAATTAAGCAGTTGTTCTATTACCATTTATTTATTTTCTTCCACTGATTTGAATACTAAAAGGTAACATTTCAATGTTTATTTATTTATTTTTGAGAGCGACAGAGAGAGAGAGTAAGAGTGAGAGAGGGGCAAAGAGAGAGAGACACACACACAGAATCCAGAGCAGGCTCCAGGTTCTGAGCTGTCAGCACAGAGCCCAACACAGGGCTCGAACTCCTGAACCATGAAATTATGACCTGAGCCAAAGTAGGACGCTTAACCAACTGAGCCACCCAGGCGCCTCTAAAAGGTAACATTTTAAAAGTCCTAGTCACCCACGGATCTGTCTATTGCTGGACTCTGTAGGCTACTTCACATAAATATTACGTTGCATTATTCCTCATTGTGAAATTGACACAATGCCTCATCTCTTCCTTTGAACATCATTATTGTCCACTACAGGAAAAAAACTGCATGGTCTCTGACCTCAAAAAGTGTATCATCTAAGTAGGGAGAGGAAATAATGAAACCACATAAAAAAAATATAAACACAAGGTTAAACCACATAGGAATTTAAAACAGCAATAGGAGTTTATAGAACTTCCCAAAAGCAAAAGGCTGCAGGCCACCTCAAGATGCAGAGTACTGACTGGACAATGGCCAATGATTTCTCTTCCCAGAGGTCATGGTAAGTTGACCCCACGCTAGTTCCTAGGCTCTTAGGCTGAGAAATCAGACTCTGATCTCATCAAGAGAGAACGCACTTCTTTCTGCATGGAGGCAATATCACCTTACCAATGTCACAGGATTGATCAAAATCAGAATGTCAGGTCATGACTTGACAATAAGGAAAACATCCATTCCACCCATTCCACAGATAGGGCATCTGTGTCCACATGATTGGGACTCCTGTCTCCTGTGGAGACAGGCCTCTGTGGCACACTGAAGTATAATCAGAAGGCTATTTGGTGAGAAGAGAAGTGGAAGAAAAGTAATTAGCTGAATCCAGTGTTTCATGGAAAGGACGGAGGTAGCTAGATCCATCCATCTGCCCCGCGGGCACAGCCCGGCTGGTGGGCCTGACTCTCATCTGCTGCCTGAGGTGCCATCTCTACTCTTAGGCAAGGCTAGGTGGGCACTGCCCATGTTGGTCTCTTCCTCACCATTTCTATGCTTTTACTACTGACCAACCCTCCAGAAGACAGACATGTTTCTCCTTAGCAGTTAATACATCCAGTCAGGTTTTACTCAAGTCTGATAGACCAGGAAGCCTTACATATCTCTGCTCTGATCCATGACCCTGATATTTCTCTCTTGAGGAGCTGCCTTTTAACAAACTGTTTAGCATATTTTTGTTATCAGGGGAGGGGAATGCGTCACTGCAGACCCTAAGAAATGGTGACAATCTCACAGAAGGACTAGGTCCAGGAGTATTACAGTATTCGGGGAAGGCTTTGTGAAGAAAGATGAACTCGAGTTGGCTTTTGAAGGCTCACGGGACTTCCACCAGCAGAGTGAAATAAAGGAATTTCAAGTGGGCAAAGTCACCAACAAAAGTAGGAATGGGCATGGTCTGACTAGGGGATGGTGAGGGGCTGCTTTGGCTGAAATGGAGGGTTGCCATGACAGATGGCAATATAGATATAGATATAGATATAGATATATATAGATAGATAGATATAGATATAGATATATAATAAGCATATGTATATTTGAATAAATATATTGAATATATATTCAATTCATACATAATTGAATAAAAGGTAAACAGGCAAGCTCCAGGAATAGGCAACTGTAATTATGACACGCTCTGAGTAGCCTGATGCAGGATTTTAGCTGCAGGGTTTTAACTGAACCTGTTTACACAATGCCTTGCGAAGTGGAGGAGAGAGCTGTAGGCACATCTAATTAATCAACAAGATGACACTTTTATCTCTAAGCCATGCCCTTTCTTCCAAGATGACTGATAGCTCCATGAGGGTGAAGACTATTTCTCTCTCATCATTTTAGCCAACGAGGAAAGAAATCAGTGGTAGTAGGAGGATGACTGGTGAGTGCATCGAATCGACATCATTTTTTTGAGTTGAAGAAATTTTACTATCATGTCAACTGTGGCCTTCTTAGACCTAATGTCTCAGAACAAGCTAATGGCTTGTTATCTTGGTTACAATCCACAGATGTCTCCCGGCAGTGGGGTTCCTTTTAAAATCCCTGGAATATACTTTGCAATAAAAGGACAAAGCATATCTCAGTCCTCCAGACTGAAGAGGGATATCACGTCGTGATAGGTGGGAAAGTGGCTTTGATTTTCAGTTTGTGGGTTCTGAATCTACTGTAAAGAAGGAATATAGTCTGGGAATCGGAATTAATTGTTGTCCTTACCTCAATGAGACAGAACACTATGATCAAAATCATCACTACTACAGTCACAGATATTGCCAAGATGAGTTTGTTGTTATAGCCATAGCCTGGAACTTCTTTTGTGAGCTAAAAAAAAGGGAAAGAACAATTTTTTTAGAAAACAGAGATAGGATGAAAGTTAACTATTCTTTAACGACTCTAAAACCCCATTCTTTCCGATGAATCGCTTATAGGTTCTTAAGGAATATACCAAATCTAATGTGATATGTAATCTTAATCATTAGCATTTTCTTCAAGACTTGATGTATCTTGTATGTTAGGTCCTCTTTTTGTCTCCTCTGGGAACAGCGGCACTGTTTCCTAAATGAGCAAAGTGGCAGATCACTGCCTTAGCCAAAATTATGTGGCCAAGACAAGACCCGGACTAGGAGCCCCCGGTCCTTGTGCTTGGGTCCATGTCCTAAACCACCTAAATGTCGAGACCCCACATTTGGGGATTTATCCTCACCTCCCTTGACTCCTGCTCTCTCTGTTCACTCTGGACTTCTGTGCTCTCATTGATATAATTCTCATTTTTCCATAGGTCCGTATCCCACTCTGCCTTGGACACCTTTACTTCTTGCTGCTCGCTGAGAAGCTTCATCAGGAGGCCTGTTCTGGAGATGAGCTTGGCACAGGCCAGCTGCACCTGGGTCTCAGAGCAGTCCATTTTCAAAGTCCGGATAACATGAGAAATGAGCCTTCTCACATCATTGCTGGGGATGAGGGACTGTAGCTGCTGGTTTAACTGAATTTCAAACAGATCACCCGAGGACGAGAGCTTTGACACAGTGAAGCCTGTGGCTTTTGGGGGCAAGCCAGTGCCCGCATTGTGGTATTCCCGTTGTGTATCATTGGTTTGTTTAACGGTCGGCATAGAGTTGTCTGCAGTAACAGTAGAATTAGCAGTGGAAAGATTCTTACGGTCTGTGAATTCAGGGAGGGTTTGTTCTGGCATAGTAGTGTTTCCTGTAGAAATATTTTCTTCAGAAACATTTTGAGCAGTAGTGTTCTCTACAGTAGTGTTTTCTCTGTAAGTTCCTGAAGGAGCAAATAATTCTGGAAAAGGATTTTTCTGAGGACTCAGTTCTCCCGGAGATGAAAAATCCTCTCGTGAAGGGGAATTTATGAGGCTCCTGACTGCAGAGGATGGAGGCCTCTTTGCAAGCAGCTGTCTATTACTGAGTGAACTTTCCTTTCTGGACTTTCGATTCAGTTTGGCCTTGGGTGTTCTGTGGACCACACGGGAGCGACTTTTATGAAAGCGGTGTGTCTTTCTGGGGAGTGAGGCTGGTCTGAAAGCCTTCATATTTCTAACTCTAGCATTTGCATCTTCTAAAACAAAAATGGTGTACGTTAAGTCTTTTGATTCTTTTTTCACGTCAGGTGGGGATTTTGGAGCGGGGGTGGCAGAAGGCCTGCCCAAAGAGTATTGCTTCAGGAAAGAAGAGACCGCTGCCTTGTGCTCATCTACGAACGAAGGCTCTGTATTGAAGGAGCTTCCCACTGATTTGCTGGGCCTGTGCGCCACGGGAAGCTCCCCTGGGGATGGTGTCCTGAGCCTTCTTTCCTTGGGAGCGGGGGTGGCAGAAGGCCTGTCCAAAAAGTATTGCTTCATGAGAGAAGAGACCGCTGCCTTGTGCTCATCTATGAACGAAGGCTCTGTATTGAAGGAGCTTCCCACTGATTTGCTGGGCCTGTGCGCCACGGGAAGCTCCCCTGGGGATGGTGTCCTGAGCCTTCTTTCCTTGGGAGCGGGGGTGGCAGAAGGCCTGTCCAAAAAGTATTGCTTCATGAGAGAAGAGACCGCTGCCTTGTGCTCATCTATGAACGAAGGCTCTGTATTGAAGGAGCTTCCCACTGATTTGCTGGGCCTGTGCGCCACGGGAAGCTCCCCTGGGGATGGTGTCCTGAGCCTTCTTTCCTTGGGAGCGGGGGTGGCAGAAGGCCTGTCCAAAAAGTATTGCTTCATGAGAGAAGAGACCGCTGCCTTGTGCTCATCTATGAACGAAGGCTCTGTATTGAAGGAGCTTCCCACTGATTTGCTGGGCCTGTGCGCCACGGGAAGCTCCCCTGGGGATGGTGTCCTGAGCCTTCTTTCCTTGGGAGCGGGGGTGGCAGAAGGCCTGTCCAAAAAGTATTGCTTCATGAGAGAAGAGACCGCTGCCTTGTGCTCATCTATGAACGAAGGCTCTGTATTGAAGGAGCTTCCCACTGATTTGCTGGGCCTGTGCGCCACGGGAAGCTCCCCTGGGGATGGTGTCCTGAGCCTTCTTTCCTTGGCCATGTTCTCCACAGATGGCTGGGCGCTCTGTTTCCTCTGGATGTTCTGACGTCTCAGTTCTTTTAAGTGCCTTTTCCGTATGCCCTTTGGGCCCTTGATGACCTTGTTCACTCTCAGGAACTTTTTCCCCACACTCTCAACCTCGTCTAGGCTCTTCTCCTGCGGTTGGGCAGTTTCCAATTTCTTTGGAAAGATTTGACGTTTAAACTTGGGACCTAAAAGGCTGGAATGTATAAGCATGGCCATTTTTTCTTTCTTTTTCACGTCATCAATTTTTTCCTGAATTTCTGCATCTAACAAATTTTCCAGAAAGTAGAGTTTTCTCAGTTTATCCTTGTAAGTTGAATTGTTGGATCCAGGTTTAAGAGAAGGGTCCCCTGTGTCGTTCATCGAGTGACCCACGGGCTTGTCTCCCTCTTGCACATTTGAAAACAGAAGTTTAATGAACGGTAACAGCGTCGATTCTACGTCTTCTAGATTGCCCTCCGAGAAATAAGGCAATATGTAATTCAGTGCACTAATGACATCACTTTCGTCATTGAAGTCTAGCTGCTCATTCATAAAGGCTGACAAACTGACACGATCTATGTCTGAGGACGCCTTCTCTGGCTCAATAGTCAGCTCCGTGCTGGCGCTCTTCTTTCGAGCTGTCAATACCTTCATGAATGATCCTTCTGCCTTCCTTAGGTATACTTCCTGATCTGTCGAAGAAGAAGAAGAGATGAGTTTTGATAATGAAAGACTGACAGCACAGCTCTTTGTCAATGCACAGTCATACGTCCCAGTCAAGCAAATTAAGAATCAGCAAATACTCGAGCGCCATTTAGAGAGGAGACGAACTCAAACTTGGACCCACGATTGGCAACAACAAAAGGACAAAAAGATGTGTTTTGAAAAAGTAGCTATTTCCTCAGAACATTCCACAGTGTGAATAAGTATATTTAGAGTTATTCCATTGGTCCCTAAGGGCCGATTGCCCAGGCCTCAAGAAAAGCCAAGGCCGGAAGATACTCGGCTAAACTGTGTGCAGCTCTAGTGCGACTCCTGGCATTCACATACCCCACCCTGTCCTGCTTCGGGGGCAGAGGGAGCGCGAGTCTTCCTCCTTCTACGTCTTCAGTGGGCTTGAGTTCTTGCTACCATCACATATGCCCGGGACAACACCCGTCACCAGCAGGTCCTCATCTGGACACGCCCTCTCCGCCCACCCACCAATTCTTTTGCTTGGTCCCTGCTCCCATATATCGCACCTCCCGTAACATAAGCTCTAGACAGAAAAAACTAAACACAAGACCCGCTAAGTCCACCCTGGTTCTTTGCTTAAATTTGGGCAGAGATGTGGGGTATAGGTTAAGAGATTTTCCAGCTATGAGAGAGATGCCACTGTGGGGCGTTCAAAAAAATCAACGGAATGATACTTGAGGTTTTAAAATGCAGAAGGGATAAAGAAACTTTGGTCAAATGCCTACTTTGCTTTCATTTCCTTTCATTTCCAGATTTCTAGCTTTACTGAGAGAACCATCCAGAGCTTCCAACTACATGAAGGTCAAGCGTACAGCTTGTGTACACTGAACAGCACTGTGCAGCTGGGTTTTTCCAGAAGAATTAAAAGTATTTTTAGTGGTGCTGGTGAGAGTCGGAGGAGGAGGTGATAAAGGTCACGAGAGAGGAGGAGCAGCGGGCTGGCGGAGCGCCCAAAACGGGAGAGGAGACTCGAGTGCTAGGCTAAGGCACCTCTGATCTCATTTTTCCTCGCCTGTCAAAGGAGATAAAAAAAAAAATGCCTATTCTGCCCACCTCTAAGGGAGACGGGAGTAAGATAATTGGTAAAACACTGTTTTGGAAAATAAGCAACACCACTTATAGAAGTAGCAACGTGTAATTTATGCTGTGCCCTAGACCATTGACAGGGACCCATATTCAAGCTATCCAGGTGCAAAAGCACATTTTGGAAGTCACCAAGTTAGTGCCAATAAAACCTAAGAACAGAAAAATACCTAAAAGCACCCGTGTTTTGGATAGAAAAGCTTAAGATTCAGAACAAGAGTTGGACAGCCCAAGGATAGAAGAGCCCTCTCATCCGTTAGAACGGTTGGGTAGCAGCTTCTGGTTAGGGCACAGAAACACAGAGGCTCCAAATAAAACTTTTTCAGAAATCAGCATCACTTGTACTCTTACACACTTATAAAAACAACAAAATAAACAAAAAGGTATCTCCACCTGTCCTATAAGACAAAGGGCACCTGAGACCTAACGCACGTAAAATCAGCTTATAAGCTGTGATGCACTATGTGAACAGGTTTTCATTTGGGGGTAGTTGACTTAATAATGTAACTGAGAATCTGACTTTTAACAAAGGAATAGTTCTTAGAAATTTAGGGATCTGAACTCTGAATGAGTAAAAATAATGCAATGACATCATTAGTTTAAAAATTTACCATTGTTAGGGTGCCTGGGTGGCCCAGTCAGTTAAGCATCCCTTTGGCTCAGGTCATGATATCACAGTTCAGCCCCGCATGGGGCTTGCTGCTGTCAGTGTAGAGCTTGCTTCGGATTCTCTGTCCCCCTCACTCACTCTCTGCCCCCTCCCAGCTCACGCACGTGAATGCTCTCTCTCTCAAAAATGAATAAACATTAAAAAAAATTATCATTGTTGATTAAAAATAAAAGTTAAACCACAAATAAAATAAAAATTTACAAATTTATCATCAGGCAATTAGGACTTACCACAACGTGTGCCATTTGTCAGACATGCACTGTCACAATGTAGCTTGACGGTCTTACAGACAACCTCAATAGTATTTTTAAATTGGCAGAGACAGCAGGCCATACGGCTAGGTAAAATCCTATAAATGGAAACACAGACAATTAAATTAGTGGCAAAGGAGTTACTCGAGTAGGTAGAAGAGGCGGGCCAAAGTCATCACAGGGCTGTGCAAAAAGGAATTCTTGAGGCACATGGCCTGGATGGTTGGGTAGGGACCAGTTGGCCAACTGCTGCTCTTGAATATTATAAATACACAGATAGAAGGACAGAGGTGCCCAACGGAAAGGTAAGGATGACATGGGGTATGGTACCCTTAGAATGAGATAGAGATTAGAACTGGGTGACACTGATCAGTAGTTTAATACACAGGTAACTCCTTCCAAGCCAAAAGTCTCACTTCGGGTTGAGAGCACACAGAAAGAGGGTAGACTTCTAAGAGTTTGAATAAATCTGAAATATGGCCCATACTGAGGATAAAAAGCAATCAACTTTGGCTCAGGTCATAATCTCGTGGTTCATGGGTTTGAGCCCCACATCAGGCTCTGTGCTGAGAGCTCGGAGCCTGGAACCTGCTTCAGATTTAACTTCCTCTCTCTCTACCCCTTCCCTGATCACTCTCTGTGTCTTAAAAATAAATAAATGTTAATTTTTTTTTTTAAAAAGCAATCAATCAAAAACTAATCCATAATCTACACAAATGCTACAATTAGCAGACAAGGACATTTAAAAAAGTTATTATAACAGTATTTCATATATGGAAAAAACCCCATGCCTCTCCTTAACTCAATGAATTGTGCAACAACTTCAAGTGGCCTAATATATGTATACTTAGAGTCCACGAAGGAGAGGAGATATAAAAAAAATTTGAAAAACTAATAGCCCCCACATTTCCAAATAAGTAAACCCTATAAACTCACAAATCCAGCAAGGTCAATGAAATCTGAGCACAACATGGATTAAACTACATGTTTAGTTTAATCCATTAAACACGGATAAAACTACACCACGGCACATGATAATCAAACTGGTCAAAGCCAGTGATAAAGAGCAAATCTTAAAAGCAGCCAAAGGAACAAAACCACACATGACACACAGAGCAACAAAGATATAACAATGACAACATATTTCTTGTTGGAAATAATGTAAGCCAGAACTCGGTGGGGCAACATCTTTCAGGCAGTGAAAAGGAGAGGGGGACCAAATAGCCATCAAGCTAGAATTCTATACCCAAATCTTTCAAAAATAAAAGCAAGATAGACTATCTGAGACATACAAGAGCTGGAAGAATTCATCATTAGCAGGCTTACACTGTAGAAATGCCAAAGGAAGTATTTTTTTAAATGTTTATTTGAGAGACAGAGAGAGAGGGCACGTGCAGTATGCGTGTGCAAGGGGGAAAGAGCACTGAGGAGACAGAGAATCCCAAGCAAAGCCCAACGCGGGACTTGAGCTCACAAACTGTGAGATTATGACCTGAGCCAAAATCAAGAGTTGGATGCTTAACTGACTGAGCCACCCAGGTGCCCCTAAAGAAAGTATTTTTAAGCAGAAGGAAAAGGATAGCAGACGGAAATGTGGATCCACACAAAGGAATGAAGAACATTAGAACTGGTAACTATATAGGTTATGATTTCACTTCACTATATGTATGTATATCATTTCACTATATGATTTCACTTATATGTAGAATCTCAGAAAAAAGCAAACAAACAAGGGGTGCCTGGATGGGCTAAGTCAATGAAGCATCCTACTCTTGATTTCGGCTCAGGATCTCAGGGTCGTGAGATCGAGCCCTGTGTCAGGCTCCACGCTCAGCATGGATTAGATTAAGATTCTCTTAAGATATTCTCTCTCTCTCTCTCTCTCTCTCTCTCTCTCTCCTCTGCCCCTCTCCCCAACTTGTACACTCTGTCTCTAAAATTAAAAAAAAAAACAAACACCAAAAACCATAAGATACCTAGGAATAAACCTAATCAAAGAGGTAAAAGATCTGTATGCTGAAAACAATAGAACGCTTATGAAAATAAATTGAAGAAGACAGAAAGAAATGGAAAAACATCCCATGCTCAAGGATTGGAAGAACAAATATTGTTAAAATGTCTATACTACTCAAAGCAAACTACACATTCAATTCAATCCCTATCAAACACCAGTATTTTTCACAGAGCGAGAACAAACAATTCTAAAAGTTGTATGGAACAAGAAAAGACCCCGAATTATAATGTTGGGAAAAAACAAACAAACAAAGCTGGAGGCATCATGATTCTGGACTTCAAACTGTATTACAAAGCTGGAATCATCAAGACAGTGTGGTACTGCACAAAAACAGACACATAGATCAATAGAATAGAATAGAGAACCGAGAAATGGAGCCACAAATATATGGTCAACTAATCTTCGATAAAGCAGAATATCCAATGGAAAAAAGATAGTCTTCGCAATAAATGGTGTTGGGAAAACTGGACCGTAACGTGCAGAAGAATGAAACTAAACCACTTTTTTACACCATACACAAAAATAAATTCAAAATGGATGAAAGACCTAAATGTGAGACGGGAAACCATCAAAATCCTAGAGGAGAACACAGGCAGAAACCTCTTTGATCTCAGCTAAAGCAACTTCTTACTAGAGACACGTCTCCAGAGGCAAGGGAAACAAAAGTACAAATGAACTACTGAGGAGTGCCTGGGTGGCTTAGCGGGTTGAATGCCTGACTCTTGGTGTTGGCTCAGGTCGTGATCTCAGGGTCGTGGATTGAACCCCGCATCAGGATTCTCTCTCCACTTGAGATTCTCTCTCTCCCTCTCTCTCTGCTCCCCCCCATGTATACATGTATGTGTGTGTCCATGTTCTTAATTAATTAATTAATTAATTAATAGGGGCCCCTGGGTGGCTCAGTTGGTTAAGTATCTGACTTGGCTCAGATCATGATCTTACAGTTCGTGAGTCTGAGCCCCGTGTCAGGCTCTGTGCTGACAGCTTGGAGCCTGGAGCCTGTTTCAGATGCTGTGTCTCCCTCTCTCTCTCTGCCCCTCCCCTGCTTGCACTCTGTCTCTCTCTCTCAAAAATAAACGTAAACAAACAAACAAACAAACATTTTTTTAAATGAATTATTGGGACCTCATCAAGATAAAAACCTTCTGGGGCACCTGGGTGTCTCAGTCGGTTAAGCTTCTGACTTCAGCTCAGGTCATAATCTCACGGTTTGTGAGTTCGAGTTCCGCATCGACTCTCTGTTGACAGTGCGGAGCCTGCTCAGATCCTCTGTCTCCCTCACTCTCTGCCCCTACCCCACTCTTGTGCTCTCTCTCTCAAAAACAAACATCCATTAAAAAAAGATAAAAAGCTGTACAGCAAAGGAAACAATCAACAAAATTAAAAGGCAACTGATGAAATGGGAGAACATATTTGCAAATGACATAATCTGATAAAGGGCTAGTATCCAAAATATATAAAGGACTCAACACCCAAAAAATCAAATACATAATCCAGTTAAGAAAAGGGCAGAAGACATGAATAGACAGTTTTTCAAAGAAGACATCCGGAAGGCTAACAGACACATGAAAAGATGCTCAATATCACTCATCATCAAGGAAATACAAATCAAAATCACAATGAGATACCACCTCACATGTGTCAGAATGGCTAAAATTAATAACTCAGGAAACAACAGATGTGGAGAAAGGGGAACCCTTCTGCACTGCTGGTGGGAATGCAAACTGCTGTAGCCACTCTGGAAAACAGTATGGAGGTTTTTAAAAAGTTAAGAATAGAACTACCCTACAACCCAGCAATTGTACTACTAGGCATTTAACCAAAGGGTACAAAAATGCTGATTTGAAGGGGCATGTGCACCCAATGTTTATAGCAGCACTATCAACAATAGCCAAAGTATGGAAAGAGCCCAAATGTCCATTGATGGATGAATGGATGAAAGATGCGGTATATATATACAATGGAGTATTACTTGGCAATCAAAAAGAATGAAATCTTGCCGTTTGCAACTACATGGATGGAACTGGAGGGTATTACGCTAAGTGAAATTAGTCAGTGAAAGACAAAAATCCTATCACTTCACTCATATGAGGACTTTAAGAGACAAAACAGATGAACATAGGGAAGGGAAACAAAAATAATATAAGAACAGGGAGGGGGACAAAACAGAAGAGACTCATAAATATGGAAAACAAACTGAGGGTTACTGGAGGGGTTGTGGGAGGGGGGATGGGCTAAATGGGTAAGGGGCACTAAGGACTCTACTCCTGAAATCATTGTTGCACTATATGCTAACTAATTTGGATGCAAATTTTAAAAAATAAAAAATAAAACAAGGTAAAAAATAAACAAAAAATAAACAAAAAACCAAATGAATGAATAAACAACAACAAAAAAGAGAAAACACTTGTAAATATGGAGAACAAACTGGGGATATGGACAAAATGAGTGAAAAGGGTTAAGAGGTACCAACTTGCAGTTATAAAATAAATAAGTCACCAGATGAAAAGTACAGCATAGGGAATATAGTCAATAATACTGTAATATACTTATTGTGGTGAGCATTTCATAATGTATATAATTGATCACTGTGTTGTGAGCATTTCATAATGTATATAAAAGATCACTGTGTTGTACACCTGAAACTAATTTAATATTACATGATCTATATATACTTCAATAAAAGAGATAATTGAGGGGCACCCAGGTGGCTCAGTCAGTTAAGCATCTGACTTCAGCTCAGGTCATGATCTCATAGTCTGTGATTTCAGGCCCCACATCAGGCTCTGTGTCTACAGCTCAGAGCCTGGAGCCTGCTTCAGATTCTGTGTCTCCCTCTCTCTCTGCCCCTCCCCCACTTGCACTCTGTCTCTCTCAAAAATACAAAAATAAAAAAAGATAACTGACTATTTAAACAAAAAAAATAATATGGTGTGCTAAAAGTAAAATGTATGAAAACAATAGCACAAAGGTCAGGAGGGGAACAATGGAAGTACACTATTTATTGTAAGGTTCTTATACTATTCATGAAATCATATAATATCATTTGAAGATAGACTGTGATAAGTTAAACATGAACACTACAAACCATTAAACAGCTACTAAAATAACAAAACCTGAGTTGTAACTATTTATCCCCCCACCAAAAAATAATAAAACGTACTAAATCAACCCAAGAGCAGGAAGAAGAAGAAAAAGAAAAAGAAAAGAAACAAAGAACAGATGGGATACATAGAAAAGAGTAGACAGTAGCTTTAAATGTAAGCATATAAATAATTACATTAAATATAAATGGTATAATCACCTAATTAAAAGATAGAGTTGTCATACTGGATAAAAAAGCAAAAGCCAACTATATGCTGTCTATAAGATTCATCTTCAATACAAAGATATAAGTAGGTTAAAAATATGGAAGAAATTATGCTTTGCTAACACTAATCAAACGAAACCTTGAGTGGCTATATTTACTATAGGACAAAGTCAATTTCAAAGCAAAGATATTACCAGGGATAAATGAGGTTATTCCATTGTGATAGAAATGTCAACTATTAGAAAAGACATAACTTAAAAATTTATGTATCTGATAATAGAACTTCCAAATATATTAAGGAGAATAGGAAAGAGAGACACATAAGCACTCAATTATAGTTGGAGATTTCAATATCCCTCTCTCAATAATTGACAGAAAAAATATATAGAAAATGAGTAATGATACATCAGACTTGAAAAATACTACCAACCTACTTGACCTAGTTGACATTTATAGAATACTCCACACCAAATCAGCAGACTACATATTTTCTTTCAAGTGGACACATAATATTTATCAAAATAGGCCATATTCTCATCTATCACCAGAATTCATTGGCTATAAAACAAGCCTCAATAAATTTAAAAGGATTTCAGTCATCCAACATATTGTTCTGTGACCACAATGGAATTAAATAACAAATTAACAGATCTGTAAAATCTCCAAATATTTAGAAACTAACCAACACACTCCTAAGTAACCCTATTGGTCAAATAAGTCAAAATGGATATTAGAAACTATTTTGTACCAACTGAAACTGAAAACACAACATGTCAACATGTGGGATGTTGCTCATATAGTATTCATCTTCCCCAGTGTCCACTTTTAAGAAACTAGAAAAAGAAAAGGAAATTCATCACTGAGTAAGGAGAGAAAATGGAATGATAAAGATCAAAGCAGAAATTTCTGAAAAGGAAAACAAAAATAGAGAAGTCACTGTAATGAAAAGGCACTTTTTAGAGAAGATAAGTAAAACTGATAAACTTCTGGCCAGATTTATCAAGAAAAGACAAGAGAAGACACAAATTATCAATATCAAAAATGAGAGGAATGACATCACTACAATTCTACAGATACTAAAAGGATAATAAGGGATTATTATAAAATACTTTATGTCAATAACTTCAAGATGAAATAGATTCCCTGAAAGACATGAACTACTCAAAAAAATAAAGTATGTAATTTAAGTAGCACTATTACAAAAATAAAATCTGTAGTTTAACACTTTCTCACAAAGAAAGCTTCAAGCCCACATGGCTTCACTGGTGAATTCTAGCAAACATTTAAGGAAAAAATAATGCCAATTCTGCACAAACTGTACTAGAGAATTGAAGAGAGGGGAATACTTCCCAACTCAATTTTAAGGCCAACATTCACCTTATGAAAAATAGATAAAGACATTAGAAGAAAGGATAGATAGAAGATCTCATATACTGCTGGCTGCAATGCAAAATGGTACATCCACTTTAGAAAACAGGTAAGCAGTTTCTTAAAAAGTTAAATATACACTCAGCATATGATGTAGCAATCCTGCCATTAGGTATTTTACCACCTGCCCCCCTCCCCCAATGAAAACATATGCTCACACGAAGACCTGCATGTAAGTGTTTTAAGCAACTTTATTCATAAAGGCCAAAAAGCTAGAAACAACTCAAATGCCCATTAACTGATGAATGCATAAACAAACTGGTATATCCTCACAACTGCAATACGACTCGGCAATAAAAAGGAAATGAACTACTGACATGTGCAAAAACATGGATGAGTCTCTGGGGTGCCTGGGTGGCTCAGTCAGATAAGTGACCGACTTTGGCTCAGGCCATGATCTCATGTTCCGCAGGTTCATGCCCTGTATTGGGCTCTGTGCTGACAGAGCCTGGAGCCTGCTTCGGGTTCTGTGTCTCTCTCTCTCTCTCTCTGCCCCTCTCCTGCTTATGCTCTCTGTTTCTCAAAAATAAATAAACGTTAAAAAAGTTAAAAAAAAAACAAACATGGATGAATCTCAAAAGGATTATGCTGAAAGGAACCAATCACAGAAGACTGCATACTGTATGATTTCATTTATTTATTTTTTTTAATGTTCATTTATTTTTGAGAGAGAGAGAGAGAGATGGAGTGCAAATGGGGAAGGGGTAGAGAGACAGGGAGACACAGAATCCGAAGCAGGCTCCAGGCTCTGAGCTGTCAGGACAGAGTCCGATGCAGGGCTTGAACTCACAGACCGCGAGATCATGACCTGAGCTGAAGTCGGACGCTTAACTGCCTGAGCCACCCAGGTGCCCCTTGTATGATTTCATTTATAAGACACTGTAGAAAAGGCAAAACTATAGGGACAAAAATTAGGTTGGTGGTTGCCAGGGCTGGTGGTGAGAAAAGGGGATTGGCTGCAAAGGCACATAGGGGCCTTTTGGGGTGACAGAAACGTTCTACGTCTCAAATGTGGTGGTGGTTACATAACTACACGTTTGTCAAAACTCATCAAACTGTATGCTTAAAAAGAGTAAATTTTATACCTCAATAAATCTGACTTAAGAAAACAATAAAACAAATCTAAGTAAACAACTAAGTGAAAATACACATAAGAAAAATCAACTTACAGTGTTTCCAATTCAACGGTCATCATGAGGATGCTCTCAACTGTTGTAAGTGACACCTGTGTTGATCCCATGTCTCTGAAGGAGAAAGCCCAAACATGCGTGATTTGAACCCAAGGATAAAAATTCTGTACCTAAAAAGATACTTAGCAACATGTGATTACTTCAATTCTGGCTTCTTTGTCAAGTCAGCTCAAGAGTTTTCTTGCTATGGACAATAATTTCAGAAAGCTCCCAATGAAGACATTTTATGTGCATCATCAAATTAATCACCTTGGTGCTCAACAGTACAATCCTTTTTACTCTTATCCTCATTTTCATTCTCAATTGCATCCACCTCTCTTGATTAGTCTTTTTTTCTTTTAATATACACCTTACTCCACTTTCCACTTTGAGATAAATGGTATTTCTACCTACATCTACAAGTCCCATGTCTGTTATGTGTTCTTCAATACTACTCCTTCCTCTGCAGGCTATCTTGCCCACATACGTTTTTTCTTTGCTAATAATGCTTATTTCAATAACCCAGTTAAAATTTAAATTACGACTTTTTAACCGAAACGCAAAATACTTAATCTTTTGATGACAACAAAAAAGATCAGAAATCATCTCATGAGCCATGAGATTGTTGCAATACTTACAAATATTTTAATGCTGGCAACTTAAAAAGATAGGAATCTTCAACAGTTGACAGAGGGTTACGACTGATAATTCTGAAAAATGCAATGGAATTAAAATTATCTGCATTTCCAGTAATGACTACCATGAAAGTTTATGTTCATTTTGGGGGTATGGAACTGGAAGGTGAAAACTAATCATTTTCTGCCTTTGCCTATAAATCACCCTTAGATTCTGTAAAGCACTCTTCCTTTGGGAACTACCCAGCTCTCTGGACGATAAAGTGGAGAACAGAAAGAGGAAAAAAAAAATTTTTTTTTTTTACGTGGACAGCAAAGCAAAGATATGCCAAAGAACTTTTTGGGCTGAAAATCCTAGAAGTGACTATGCTGGTAGGAAGCCCAGGCTCTGTAGGAAATACTGTTTCTAGTGTCCTCTGTAATTCTAGGTGCTTTTCCTTTATCTCTAGAAATGTAAAAAATTCCACAGTTTAAAACACCCGGTTAAAGACAAAAATAGGACCAATTCCTCAGTTTGGGGGCCAAAGACAAAGGGATTAATCTAAGAGGAAATGGTGAAAGCTATACCCCCACCATGTGTATTCTCCTATGACAGCCTTTGTTAGGTGGCATATGATCCCGTTTCCTTATCCATCTCCTGGACTGCCAGCTCCTTGAGGGCAGGGACCATACTCTATTGTCATTTTTGTCCCTGTGCCTGACAGAGTGCTTGTTATTTACTAGTTACTTAGTGAAGGCTTGTTGAATAAATAACTTTTTGTCACTGCTTGACACAAGTTTTTATTCCAAAATGCCGAGTAGATTTTCTTCTCAGTTCTTTACAGCAAAAATAAAGTGAAGGAAACAGGAAGAAAGAAAAGAAAATCTGCCTTTAGGTTGACTCTGCTCAAGAATCATCACTGTACTTTTGCAAAATTATAAGGATAATCATCACAACCAATACTATTGAGCCATAGGGCATCTGTGATCAGCATTTCACATTTAAACCTCACAATAACCTTATGTGATAGATACATCATTACCCCATTTTACAAGTGAGGAAACTGAAGTACAGAGAGGTTGTATAATTTGTCCCAGTTTGTCAAGCCAGTCAAGAAGCAGAGCTGGAATCTGAACTCAGTTCTGACTCCAAAGCCTGTATTTAACTTGTATGAAAAAAAAAGGGGGTTTAAAATAGCCGTTACCTTAAACTTAACTTTGAGAGCATTAAATATAGAAACACTTTGCTGAACTTCATCTCTCCATCTGGGAGAGCTTCTCTAAGAATTACATTTTCTATTTTTATTCCTTTCCTCTAATCATCTCCCATGATTAAGTATTTAATTAGCCTGTGATCATTGAGACTTTAGAGATTTCATTTTTTATTTTTGTATTCTATTTTTTGAGAGAGAGAGTACAAGAGTATGAGTGAAGGAGAGGCAGAGGAAGAGAGAGAGAGAGAATCCCAAGCAGGCTCCATGCCCAGTGCAGAGCCTGACATGGGGCTTGATCCCATGACCGCAAGATCATGACCTGAGCCGAAATCAAGAGTCAGGCAGTTAACTGAGCCACCCAGGTGCCCTGAGACTTTAGACATTTTAAAGCCCTGTTACAGGTGAATCAGTGAAAATGAGAAAGGAAGGACGTCTGAAAATTCATCCTTCCGTAAAAGCAACAACAACAACAAAAAACTAGCAAAAATGGTCAAAATCAACTTTCTCAGAACTTTGGAAATTTTAACCAATGGGCTTGCAGCAACCCGGAGAGCATTTATTAAAGAAAAAATTACTAATTTCTATGAGAACAGTGAGCTCTGTTGTTTTAACTTGTCCTCAACCTCTGCTCTCCATCGTGATGGTAGCCTTAAAAATTGCCCACATCCCAGGGGAACAGAATGGAGCTCAAGTTCCTTAAAGCCTCATTCCCAAGGAACAAACTGTCATTGTTTTACCTGTCTAGTGGGGTCCCTAAAAAACTTCACTTGAAAGCCTTGCCCTTGACCTCACTGAGAACTGCACAGTGCTAAAATAGCCTCTTCCCAAGGGGCATTTTTTGAAAACAATTATAGATAAATGTTTTAATCTGGCAGCTATGTGAGGCAATTGATAACAAGACAAAAAATAGCCTAAACAAAAAGCCTAAAAGGAAAAAGCTGAGAAATGAGATGTCCATAGGGACTTTGAAATGCTCCAACATCTTCCTGGGTAACTAGAAGACCACAAGACATATTCCTGGGAATGTAGAAAAAAAACCTTAGCACTAATAAATGAGTTCAGCAAGGTTACAGGACACAAGATCAATATGTAAAAATTAGCTTTATTTCTATACATCAGCAATGACTATTCCAAAAATAAAATTAGAAAAACAATTCCATGTATAACAGTACTCAAAAGAACAAAATACTTAGGAAAACATTTAACCAAAGAAGTGCAAGAATCACACTAAAAACCACAAAACGTTGTTGAAAGAAATTAAAGAAGATTGAAATAAGTGTAAAGATATGCCATGTTCACGGACCAGAAGAAAATATTGGTAAAATGGCACTATACCCCAAATTGAACTGTGGTTTCAGTATAATCCCTATCCAAACCCCAACTGACTTCTTTCCAAAAATTGGCAAGCTAATTCTAAAATCTGTATGTCAATTCAAGGGACCGAGAATAGCCAAAATGATCTTTTTAAAAAAAAAAAAAAAGTTTATCTATTCATTTTGAGAGACAGCGAGCATACACACCCGTGCAGAAGAGCAAACATGAGCGAGTGTGAGTGGGGAATTCCCAAGTGTGAGCAGGGGAGGGGCAGAGGGAGAAGGAGAGGGAGCATCCCAAGCAGGCTCCATGCTGTCAGTGCAGATTGCAACACGGGGTTCCATCTCACAAACCATGAGGTCATGACCTGAGCTGAAATCAAGAGCCGGCCACTTAACCAACTGAGCTACCCGGGTGCTCCAAAACGATTTTGACACAGAACAACACAATGGGAAGACTCACACGCCCTGGTTTCAAAACCTACTTCGAAACTACAGTAATCACGGTGTGGTACTGGCAAAAGAACAGACATGTAAGTTGATGGAACAGAACTGACAGTCCAGGAACAAATCCTCACATTTATGGCCCACTGATTTTCAACAAGGGTGCCAACACCATTCAACGTGGGAAGACTAGTCTTTTCAAATGATGCTGGGACAACCGTATATCCCCATACCAAATAATGTAGTTGGATTCCTACACTTCACACCATATATAAATTTTAACTCAAAATGAGTCAAAGACCTAGAAGGAAGAGCTCAAGCTATAAAACTCTCAGGAGAGAAATCTTTATGACCTTGGATTTAGGCGACGGTTTCTTAGACATGACACAAAAAGCACAACAAACCAAAGGAAAAATAGATAAACTGGACTTTATTTAAAAATAAAAAAACAACCCAAAACTATCATATGTCTGATACAAGTCTAGTATCCAGAACATCCAGAATATATAAAGAACTCTTAAAACTCAGTGAAAAGACAAATAATCAAATGTTTAAATGGGTAAAGGATTTGAAGAGACATTTCGCCAAAGAAAATACATGAATGGCCAATAAGCACATGAAAAGATGCTCAATGTCTTAGGTCATTAGGGAAATATAAATCAAAGCTACAATGAGATAGTACTCTACACTCACTAAGATGGCTATGATCGAACAGAGAGACAATGATAAGTGGTAGCAAGATTTGGGGAAACCAGAATCTTCATACATTGGTGGGAATGTAAAATGGTGTAGTCACTGTGGAAAACAGTTCGGCAGTTCCTCAAAAGGGTTAAATATAGAGTTACTACATGACCCAGCAATTCCACTCTTAGGTATGTACCCAAGAGAATTAAAAACATATGACCACACAAAAACTTGTACATGAATACTCATAGCAGCATTATTCACAATAGCCAAAAAGTCAAAATAATCCAAATGTCCAATAACTCACGAATGGATGAACAAAATGTGACTGGAGCACCTGGGTGGCTCAGTCGGTTAAGCATCTGACTTTGGCTCAGGTCGTCATCTCACAGTTCATGAGTTCGAGCTCTACATCAGGCTCTGTGGTTTTGGATCCTCTGTCCCCCTCTCTCTCTGCCCCTTCCCGCTTGTGTGTGCGCTCTCTTTCAAAAATAAATAAACATTAAAAAAAGGAATGAAGTACTGAAACATGCTACAACCGGATAAATCTTGAAGCCAACAAGCCATGTGAAAGAAACTAGACACACATTTCTATGAAATGTCCAGAATAGGCAAATCCATAGGGGCAGAAGGTAAATTAGTTGTTGCCAGGGGCCTGGGAGGAGGGGGGAATGGGGAGTAAAGGCTGATGGGTATGGTATTTCTTTCGAGGGGGGCAATGACAATGTTCTGGAATTAGCAGTGATTATTGTCTATCAAAGTATACCATTGGACTATATACTTTATAATGTTGCATATTCTATTATGCGGACTATATCTCAATTTGAAGAAAAAAAAAAAAGAACCATGTTGTGATAAATAGAGAACCAGTTGCCAGAAGATCAAACATGTTAGTAGGTGGAGAAAAGGGGAGCGAAGATTCAAACTCTTCCACAACGGAGGTCAGAGGGAGTTAGCGGTGCGGCTGGGAGCCATGCATTTTTGTTCTTGCCTTGGAAACTCCC
>NC_056692.1:61378496-61380078 GCF_018350215.1 Panthera leo | reverse complement strand
AATTTAAATTAAAGTTAAAAGTTAAAAGTTAAAGTTAAAGTTAAAGTTAAAAGTTAAAGTTAAAGTTAAAGTTAAAGTTAAAGTTAAAGTTAAAGTTAAAGTTAAAGTTAAAGTTAAAGTTAAAGTTAAAGTTAAAGTTAAAGTTAAAGTTAAAGTTAAAGTTAAAGTTAAAGTTAAAGTTAAAAAGTTTTTTAAAGTTAAAGTTAAAGTTAAAGTTAAAGTTAAAGTTAAAGTTAAAGTTAAAGTTAAAGTTAAAGTTAAAGTTAAAGTTAAAGTTAAAGTTTAAAGTTAAAGTTAAAGTTAAAGTTAAAGTTAAAGTTAAAGTTAAAGTTAAAGTTAAAGTTAAAGTTAAAGTTAAAGTTAAAGTTAAAGTTAAAAGGTTAAAGTTTTTAAAGTTTAAAGTTAAAGTTAAAGTTAAAGTTAAAGTTAAAGTTAAAGTTAAAGTTAAAAAGTTAAAGTTTAAAGTTAAAGTTAAAGTTAAAGTTAAAGTTAAAGTTTAAAGTTAAAGTTTAAAGTTAAAGTTAAGTAAAGTTAAAAGTTAAAGTTAAGTTAAGTTAAAGTTAAAGTTAAAGTTAAAGTTAAAGTTAAAGTTAAAGTTAAAGTTAAAGTTAAAGTTTAAAGTTAAAGTTAAAGTTAAAGTTAAAGTTAAAGTTAAAGTTAAAGTT
Source organism: Panthera leo (assembly GCF_018350215.1). Classification (NCBI taxonomy): domain Eukaryota; kingdom Metazoa; phylum Chordata; class Mammalia; order Carnivora; family Felidae; genus Panthera; species Panthera leo. The sequence continues at coordinate 61,379,413 of NC_056692.1, read as the reverse complement.
AAAGTTAAAGTTAAAGTTAAAGTTAAAGTTAAAGTTAAAGTTAAAGTTAAAAGTTAAAGTTAAAGTTAAAGTTAAAGTTAAAGTTAAAGTTAAAGTTAAAGTTAAAGTTAAAGTTAAAGTTAAAGTTAAAGTTAAACGTTAAAGAAATTTAAAGTTAAAGTTAAAGTTAAAGTTAAAGTTAAAGTTAAAGTTAAAAGTTAAAGTTAAAGTTAAAGTTAAAGTTAAAGTTAAAGTTTAAAGTTAAAAGTTAAAGTTAAAAGTTAAAGTTAAAGTTAAAGTTAAAGTTAAAGTTAAAGTTAAAGTTAAAGTTAAAGTTAAAGTTAAAGTTAAAGTAAAGAGTAAAGTTAAAAGTTAAAGTTAAAGTTAAAGTTAAAGTTAAAGTTAAAGTTAAAGTTAAAGTTAAAGTTAAAGTTAAAGTTAAAGTTTAAAGTTAAAGTTAAAGTTTAAAGTTACAAGTTAAAGTTAAAGTTAAAGTTAAAGTTAAAGTTAAAGTTAAAGTTAAAGTTAAAGTTAAAGTTAAAAGTTAAAGTTTTTTAAAGTTAAAGTTAAAGTTAAAAGTTAAAGTTAAAGTTAAAGTTAAAAGTAGTTAAAGTTAAAGTTAAAGTTAAAGTTTTAAAGTTAAAGTTTAAAGTTAAAGTTAAAGTTAAATTTTAGTTTTTTTTTAAAGTTAAAGTTAAAGTTAAAAAAGTTAAAAGTTAAAAAGTTTAAAGTTAAAAGTTAAAGTTAAAGTTAAAGTTAAAGTTCAAAGTTAAAGTTAAAGTTAAAGTTTAAAAGTTAAAGTTAAAGTTAAAGTTAAAGTTAAAGTTTAAAGTTTAAAGTTTTTAAAGTTAAAAGTAAGTTAAAGTTAAAGTTAAAGTTAAAGTTAAAGTTCAAAGTTAAAGTTAAAGTTATAAGTTAAAGTTAAAGTTTAAAGTTAT
>NC_056692.1:61370996-61373496 GCF_018350215.1 Panthera leo | reverse complement strand
AACCCTAACCCTAACCCTAACCCTAACCCTAACCCTAACCCTAACCCTAACCCTAACCCTAACCCTAACCCTAACCCTAACCCTAACCCTAACCCTAACCCTAACCCTAACCCTAACCCTAACCCTAACCCTAACCCTAACCCTAACCCTAACCCTAACCCTAACCCTAACCCTAACCCTAACCCTAACCCTAACCCTAACCCTAACCCTAACCCTAACCCTAACCCTAACCCTAACCCTAACCCTAACCCTAACCCTAACCCTAACCCTAACCCTAACCCTAACCCTAACCCTAACCCTAACCCTAACCCTAACCCTAACCCTAACCCTAACCCTAACCCTAACCCTAACCCTAACCCTAACCCTAACCCTAACCCTAACCCTAACCCTAACCCTAACCCTAACCCTAACCCTAACCCTAACCCTAACCCTAACCCTAACCCTAACCCTAACCCTAACCCTAACCCTAACCCTAACCCTAACCCTAACCCTAACCCTAACCCTAACCCTAACCCTAACCCTAACCCTAACCCTAACCCTAACCCTAACCCTAACCCTAACCCTAACCCTAACCCTAACCCTAACCCTAACCCTAACCCTAACCCTAACCCTAACCCTAACCCTAACCCTAACCCTAACCCTAACCCTAACCCTAACCCTAACCCTAACCCTAACCCTAACCCTAACCCTAACCCTAACCCTAACCCTAACCCTAACCCTAACCCTAACCCTAACCCTAACCCTAACCCTAACCCTAACCCTAACCCTAACCCTAACCCTAACCCTAACCCTAACCCTAACCCTAACCCTAACCCTAACCCTAACCCTAACCCTAACCCTAACCCTAACCCTAACCCTAACCCTAACCCTAACCCTAACCCTAACCCTAACCCTAACCCTAACCCTAACCCTAACCCTAACCCTAACCCTAACCCTAACCCTAACCCTAACCCTAACCCTAACCCTAACCCTAACCCTAACCCTAACCCTAACCCTAACCCTAACCCTAACCCTAACCCTAACCCTAACCCTAACCCTAACCCTAACCCTAACCCTAACCCTAACCCTAACCCTAACCCTAACCCTAACCCTAACCCTAACCCTAACCCTAACCCTAACCCTAACCCTAACCCTAACCCTAACCCTAACCCTAACCCTAACCCTAACCCTAACCCTAACCCTAACCCTAACCCTAACCCTAACCCTAACCCTAACCCTAACCCTAACCCTAACCCTAACCCTAACCCTAACCCTAACCCTAACCCTAACCCTAACCCTAACCCTAACCCTAACCCTAACCCTAACCCTAACCCTAACCCTAACCCTAACCCTAACCCTAACCCTAACCCTAACCCTAACCCTAACCCTAACCCTAACCCTAACCCTAACCCTAACCCTAACCCTAACCCTAACCCTAACCCTAACCCTAACCCTAACCCTAACCCTAACCCTAACCCTAACCCTAACCCTAACCCTAACCCTAACCCTAACCCTAACCCTAACCCTAACCCTAACCCTAACCCTAACCCTAACCCTAACCCTAACCCTAACCCTAACCCTAACCCTAACCCTAACCCTAACCCTAACCCTAACCCTAACCCTAACCCTAACCCTAACCCTAACCCTAACCCTAACCCTAACCCTAACCCTAACCCTAACCCTAACCCTAACCCTAACCCTAACCCTAACCCTAACCCTAACCCTAACCCTAACCCTAACCCTAACCCTAACCCTAACCCTAACCCTAACCCTAACCCTAACCCTAACCCTAACCCTAACCCTAACCCTAACCCTAACCCTAACCCTAACCCTAACCCTAACCCTAACCCTAACCCTAACCCTAACCCTAACCCTAACCCTAACCCTAACCCTAACCCTAACCCTAACCCTAACCCTAACCCTAACCCTAACCCTAACCCTAACCCTAACCCTAACCCTAACCCTAACCCTAACCCTAACCCTAACCCTAACCCTAACCCTAACCCTAACCCTAACCCTAACCCTAACCCTAACCCTAACCCTAACCCTAACCCTAACCCTAACCCTAACCCTAACCCTAACCCTAACCCTAACCCTAACCCTAACCCTAACCCTAACCCTAACCCTAACCCTAACCCTAACCCTAACCCTAACCCTAACCCTAACCCTAACCCTAACCCCTAACCCTAACCCTAACCCTAACCCTAACCCTAACCCTAACCCTAACCCTAACCCTAACCCTAACCCTAACCCTAACCCTAACCCTAACCCTAACCCTAACCCTAACCCTAACCCTAACCCTAACCCTAACCCTAACCCTAACCCTAACCCTAACCCTAACCCTAACCCTAACCCTAACCCTAACCCTAACCCTAACCCTAACCCTAACCCTAACCCTAACCCTAACCCTAACCCTAACCCTAACCCTAACCCTAACCCTAACCCTAACCCTAACCCTAACCCTAACCCTAACCCTAACCCTAACCCTAACCCTAACCCTAACCCTAACCCTAACCCTAAC